>NC_082389.1:4080950-4090950 GCF_031168955.1 Gadus macrocephalus
TTCGATCCTGATTAGAAAGTAGTCTGCTAGTGTCATTCCAAATAACTCCTACATGCCAGTTAGTACCGTGTTAGACTTTGTTGCTAGCATGAGGCTTGCAGTTTCAAGGTATGGTGTGCTATTATTAATGCAGTCGTATTTATAAAAGGAGCTTCTTGACCTCAATCACAATCAGCTATTAAAAACAGGGGTCACAAGACCCCATTTTTCTGTAGCACATGTTTAAGATAACCCCGGAACACTGTCTACATTTTGGATAAAAACGAATGCCTCTTTGGCCCCCTCTAGCGTTTGTCACGCTGTCCTGCACCTTTCGCTACGGCCGAGACGATATGGACGTGATGGGCATCGTGTTCAGGAGGGAGATTTATGTGTCCACCCGCCAGGTGTACCCCCCTCTCCTGGACCGCGAGCAGGCGGTTCACACCAAGATCCAGGGGAAACTGCTGCGCAAGCTGGGTGACAACGCCTACCCCTTCTTCTTCGAGGTAGGATACGACCAACTTATCTCTCCAGAGGAGAAAGTCCCATGACCCTGTATGAATCTCAGGTTGGCTGGAACGAAATGTAACACTCTAACCCTAACCACTATCTACTTCCTACAGTTTCCTGATAACCTGCCTTGCTCAGTGGGTTTACAGCCGGGACCCCATGACTCTGGCAAGGTAAAGCACAAACAAGGGATTCAGGATATACATCTTCTACTGCTCTGGATTGGAAGGTGTGCCATTGACATCATGAGCTAGGATGAATCAACCAAAGGTGTCAACAATCCAACGTCTCCATGATTTGTCTCGGGAAACAGTGTTAATCTTGCCCGGTGGAATTTTTCAACAACACATGTATGAAGCAGTGCTCTTTTGGGTAAGCTGTCCCTTTTAAGATAACGTCTTCTCACTTTGCAGCAATGTGCGGTGGAGTTTGAGATCCAGGCTTTCAGCGCTGAGAGCCAGGACGCAAAGATCCGCAAAAGGTGAGAGACTGGAACCGACATTCCGATTCTTACACAAAGACATTGACAGAGGCCAGGGCAGGGAAGCTGAAGGGCCGCAAAGGTGTTTGAATCCCAGTCCAATGGCCTGGACTCGATCCCCGATTCTAGCTTAAACTGTAGACAAACCCATATCTGAATTCATTGTCAGATCATTTGTATGAGAAGGCCTGCTAAATAGTGAGCCTGATTGACAGTGCTGTTCTCCGCCGCTCCCCTGATGATGCTAAATAGTGAGCCTGAGGGATAGTGCTATTCTCCACCACTACCCTGATGATGCTAAATAGTGAGCCTGAGGGATAGTGCTATTCTCCACCACTACCCTGATGATGCTAAATAGTGAGCCTGATTGACAGTGCTGTTCTCCACCGCTCTGATGATGATACTAAATAGTGAGCGGGAGTGAGACCCGACACTAAGCAGACACTAACCAGACACTAAGCAGACACTAGCAAGAAACTAACAAGACACTAACCAGACACACTAACTCGACACTAACCAGACACACTATCAAGACACTAACCAGACACACTAACCAGACATACTAACCAGACACTAACCAGAAACACTAATCAGACACTAACCAGACACTAACCAGAACCTCTAACCAGACCCACTAGCCAAACAACACTAACCAGACACACTAACCAGAACCACTACCCAGCCACACTAACCAAGTGCTAACCAGACTATAACCAGGCTGGAACCAAACTTTACCCGAGAATACCCGAGAATATTCTGCACCACTCCCCTGATGATGCTAAATAGTGAGCGGGAGTGACAGTTCTGTTCTACGCCCTATGCTCTGATGATGCTAAATAGTGAGCCTGAGTGACAGCGCTGTGTTCAGCCGCTCCCCTGACGATGCTAAATAGTGAGCGTGAGTGACGGTGCTTTTCCTCACCCCAGGAGCACCGTGAAGCTGATGCTCCGGAAGGTTCAGTACGCACCCGAGACGGACGAGCCGGTCGAGCCGGTGACGAGGAGCCGGGACTTTGTGACGGCCGACAAACCGCTGCACCTGGAGGTCACTCTGGAGAAGGACGTGAGTGGGCGGAGACTCAAGACTCACCTGTTCAGAGTTCACCTAGACCAGGGGTTCTCAAAGTTTGGACAGCTGAGGGCCAATTTAGGAACCCATAATTTGACTGAGGGCCACCAAAGAAAAAAAAATCAGGCGGGAAACGCCGTCCGCATCCCAGTGGTGAAAAAGAACATTGCACCGTGGACCTCTGGGAGTGAGGTCAAGTGAGGTCCAAATCAGGAAACTGAGGTTCATCCTCTCAAAGTAATGAACAGTCGGATTAAAACTAACAAATGTAACAGGATTTAATTGAAAGCTAGAGAGAGTCGACTTTTCTCTTTATATTTATTACTTTTTGTTTATTGATATAATAATAATAATAATGAAAAACACTTTTTTTTGAGAACCATTGAAGTCCCTCCCCTCCTACTTATTGAATGTTGTACATCCTGGCATTTGATGTACGCACTTCATATGTCATACTTAGTTATAGTAGTTATAGTTTTGTTGTGTATGGGGAATGGGTTAACCTAGCGATTGCTAGTGCTTGGCACTTGGTTCAATGAACAGCCTCACTGTACCGACAGCAATATATTGTTGTTTCTCCTTCTTTTGACAAATGTACTTATTGTGAGTTGGTTTGGATAGAAGAGTCTGCTTAATGCCCTAAAGGTAAATGGAGCAGGGTTGTTCTGGGGCCGATCCGCAGCCTGTAGTCATCACAGACCAAGAGACGTTGGCCCTGACCCTGCTGCCTTAGTGGCCTGCATTGGAATTCAAAGAATTCACTGAACTCCTAAATGGACTGCATTTATATAGCGCTTTTATCCAAAGCGCTTTACAATAGTGCCTGACATTCATCCATTCATTCACACATTCGCACACCGACGGCGGAGTCAGCCCCGCAGGGCGACAGCCAGCTCGTCGGGAGCAGGTAGGGTGAGGTGTCTTGCTCAGGGACACCTCGTTGGTTGAGTTACCAGCCAACCCGCTCTACCTCCTGAGCTACTGCCGCCGCGCCTCCGTCTGCTCCGCGCCTACGACGCGATATTGGTGATGGTTATGTTTGCGGGGGAACACCCTCACGCCTGACCTCTGACCCCCCCCCCCTCTCCTGTAGACCTTCTACCACGGCGAAGCCATCAACGTAAACGTGAGCGTGACCAACAACTCCAACAAAAACATCAAGAACATCATTGTCTCTGGTGAGGAACCCAAGAGGAGCTGCCTTTTGTTGAACAGCGTCCCAGGGGTAAAGGTTCTGGGTTGGATCCCCGATGTCCCTAGCCTACCTAGTCCTTAAGTTAAGCTGAGATGTTTGTTATTATTCACAGACGAGCACTTAGAGAGGGGTAAGTCATTTTGCCTGACTAAGTAGTCAATAGTCAATATTTATTTACATAATTTCACCTGTCTCCTCCCTTTTCCTCTCCTCTCCTCTTCTCCCAGTGGACCAGGTTTCCACAGTGGTTTTATACTGCAATGACAGCTATGTCAAATCCGTGGCCATCAAGGATTCTGGGTAAAAGTCTTAACAATGATCAAGTCCTAATTAACTCATGAAGTTTGTATCGTTGTCATGGACCACATAGTGATATGTTCCTGTCTCAGTAATTTTAAAAGTTGGACAGTAAAGTTGATCGGAAGGAAAGCAGCCCTGTTTTTTAAATGCTTGTCTCCTATTGGCTCAGGGATGCAGTCTCCACTGGAGCAAGTCTCCAAAAGGTCTACACCCTCCTTCCCCTATTGGCCAACAACAAGGAGAGGCGGGGCATAGCGCTGGACGGCAAGCTGAAACATGAGGACACCAACCTGGCATCCTCAAGCCTGTGAGTAGCCAATCACACACATCAAGGTCGATCTCAGTCAGAGCCAATCACAGTGAAGAACAGAAGGACTTGTTTGGTTTTGCACAAAAGGTTATTCTTTGGGTCATGTGGATGGGGTTATTTTGATGTGTTGTTGTGTTAATTGCAATTTGAAGGAATACACCAGCTGAAAATGATGGATGACATATAAATGAATTGTGACACACATGAGGTGAATCACGGGACATAGGCGCTTTCGCGTTCACGCAGGAAACATGGGCATCATGTGAAATTAAAGCATTCATGGTAGTTTAACAGGCAGATAGATCTGCTAAACCATGAAATCCTTGAAAAACCAACTCTGCCACGACCAGATCAAATATAAAAGACAAACGGTTACGATTGTGTTGAAAGTGAGTAGCTACACATTCAGTGTAATTTAATCAAGCTCCTAGTTTCTCAGAAACAGCTGACTGGAGTGAGGATAAGTTATGAATCAAAAACACCTAACCAGAGTGAAGATTAGATATGAATCAAATGAGGTTTGAGGCAGTATTGTAACGCATTGAGTAGACACTGGTTAGAATAAATGCAGTCCATTCCTCGTCTTGCATAATTACTAGGGCTGTCAAACTATTCATTTGTTTAATCGTGATTAATCGCATAGTATTGGCTTAATTCGCGAATAATCACACTTTTAAAATTATATTGTAAATCCAGTCCACTTGAATTAAATGAGATTATCAAAAGGAAAGACACATTGTCATTCATACTAAATTAAATTTTTGTTCAAACTAGACCAAGTGATCTTGAGTTTTATTGAACCACTCAGTGTGGGTTGAATATGAAATTTACGGAACACCACCGATTAGGGAATTGTAAGCATTCAGTTATTTCGTACATTTGTAAACCAACAGTTACTAGGTGTAGTTCGATTAAAATAAGTAGCATCACAGATTTGGGAATTGTTCTTTTATTCGCGTTAAAATAAGATTGCGTTGAGGCGTTATCAACACGCTAATTTGCGCGCTAGTTTGATGCTGCGACTGACTCAGGTCGGGCATGTCCGAGCTCTGAAATGATTCCCGAATAAAGCTATATGTAATGTTGTCGTGTTCTGCATCTCAGCATCAAAGAAGGTGTTCTGAAGGAGGTGATGGGGATCCTGGTCACGTACAGAGTCATGGTGAAGCTGGTCATCGGCGGGTAAGTGGAGTGGTGTGGAGTAATACATGTGGCGTGTTCCAATATCCATACTTCCCATACTTACTGTAGCCTACTTAGTTTGAGTACGTAGAGCGTTCCAATTACGATCGGGGCGAAAATAACTGAAAGGACCCGGATGGTGCTTTCAGAACAGTCAAAACGCTGAGTGTGGATCGGTGGACACTTTTCGCACTCAACGGCAGCCATCTTGGCTACGTAGCGGAAGAGGCGGAGCTAGCCTGAGCCAGCAGCTCGGCTCGAAAAAAAATAGCCTGCATTGATGGAGTCATTTTGTAGCTTTTTAAAGCAGCTACGTGGAAAGGGTTCACCCTTCACCATTTTTGGCGGGTGACGATAACGTAGGTCTGACTGACTGTTACCGTCACCATCAACAGTCGTGATGGTAATTTCCGGTTAGTGCAGCACGGAGTATTCGTTTTTTGGAACAACACTGACATCTGGAAATCTGCGTGCTTAGTGGGTGCGGATAGTGTACTACGTTTAAGTGTACGCATGGAAGTATGGGTATCAGAACACAGCAATTGAGGGGATCACGAATCCACTCCCTCTGCTATTGGCGTTCAAACACTGGGGTGAAATGCATCGCTTTTCCCCATAGAGATGTTTAAAGAAAAGTACATCATAGGGCTACGTTTTACTGCAAAACGGAAGTCAGCATTTCTTTTTATTTGGATCTTTACCGAAACCACAGGATATTGAACGTTTTTTTATGGAAGCTCGTAGCTCGTTACTTTAACCATCTGAAATCGGTAGCCGATGTCATAGCTCACTTCAGAATTAGACTGCAGTATTTTCTTTTAAAACACAGTCAATGGGAAACACAATGTGTTACTCGCTCAGCTTTGGAACAATACCGCTGGGTGGCGATGGTTTTACCCTTCCTCCTAATGCGCTTGAGCGGAAATATATCCATGCATCCTGTTTCAAATGGTTGCCTTTGCTTCACTTCAATCTTTGTTTTGTTGTTTCAGGCTGATGGGCTCCAGGTAAGGTCACTTCTTTGCTTATGTAACACCCAGATAGTAACCCAGATAGTTAGATAAACCATAGTTACCTCTACTGACTACCTGTGTGATGTCATCACCTGTACTCACTTGTGTGATGTCATCATCTAGTCTTGTCATTTCCTGTTCTCACCTGTGCACTGTCATTACCTGTACACACCAGTGTGATGTCTTCACCAGTACTCACCTGTGCCCTATACCACGAAGCTCGCTGAACATACCCAGGCTTTCTTGGGAAAACCTGGCTCGACAGAGCCGCAACTCGCAATCAGAGTTAAATGGTACCACGAAGCTCACTTTAGATTCAATTAGTAGAACCAGGTTTTCCGCTTTAGGTTCAGTGCGCGTTCACGTGAAAGGGGCGTTTTTTGCGTCATTTTTCTCACCTTTACGATAGATCAAGCAGTCTATATGAGTATAAGTGAAAAGATTCTGCATATTGTCTGTAAAATAACTATGCCAAATGCAGAATTGTTCGCCATTAATCCAAATAGAATGATGATGATTTAAAAATGCATAAGCAACGTCCATCCTGCCTTATTCTATCATTTAGGGAATTCACTTTAAATACACCCTATTTAAGAAATGTATCGCATGTTTTCGACCGCTGAGAGGTAGCGGCTGTAGCGTAGTGGATTAGTATAAGACCCGAACACCAGCGACAAATTCGACGGTCTATCATCATGCATTTTACCCCCATAGATGTGGTGCCAGCACGGCCTTGAAAATATGGGTTCAAGTTCGAAATAAGCACAAAAATATAATTCCATAAGCTTTAGTGAATAAGTATTCCATATGCATGAGAATTAGGACTTTTTATGCTTCACATAAATTTGCATCACTTGGGAGTCGAACCCCCCGCGCAGAAATTCAAGACTGACGCGCTACCTCCACTCTAGCACACTGTCACGGAGACACAATGCGCAACAGTACTCATTGTCTACATAAGGTCCAAAAGGACGATCAAATAACGAACACCCTCTGATGAGAATCTGTATCTCTCATGAAGAACCCCAATTTCGTTGTTTGCACAATGACAATAAAGTCTGAAATCTGAATATAGTCAGACAATGCCAAGGGATCGGTTCTGTCCCGTAAAACCCTCTGTCTCCGGAGAGACGCCTGTACGAGAAGTGCGCCGGGGTCCACGGGAACACCCACAAATGGTGACGCCATTGTCAGAGGAGGGGCTAGGAAGCTGCGCACGCCGATTTAAGTAGCCGATCTCCGGCTAGACTAAGCCGAAAAACTGCTCCCGACCAGGTTTGGTTGCGAGCATAAGTCACCATGGTGATACAGCGATGCTAAAAGAGATCGACTTTCGTGGTACAACTAACCCAGGCTTGGAGCTCAACATACCTCGCTAACCCTCTAAGCGAGCTTCGTGGTCCAGGGCCCAGGTGATGATATCATCTGTACTCACCTGTGCGATGTCATCACCTGGACTCACCTGTGTGATGTCTTCACCAGTACTCACCTGGTGATGATATAATCTGTACTCACCTGTGTGATGTCTTCACCAGTACTCACCTGGTGATGACATCATCTGTACTCACCTGTGCGATGTCATCACCTGGACTGACCTATGTGATGTCATCAGCTGATGTTATCATTACCTGTACTCACCTGTGTGATGTCAACACTTGTACTCACCTGTGTGATGTCCACACTCACCTGTCTGATTTACATTGGTTGTGTTCCAGTGAGCATGGCCTTGAGGTTCCCTTCAAACTGATGCATCCTAAACCAGATGCAGGTAATGTGTGCGTGTGTGTGTGTGTGTGTGCGTGTGCGCGTGCGTGCGTGCGTGCGCGCGCGTGCATCTGTGCGTGCATGTAATCTACACAATCTTCTACTTTAGTTTACATATTTAATGTTATCTCTTTGTGTTTTCTCTTGCGCCCCCCACAGCGAGGGAAAGGTAAGACAACACCTCTGCCTTTTTATTACCAATATATATGTGTTTTTGTGTGTGTGTATGAATGTGTGTGTGTGTGTGTGTGTGTATGTATGTGTGTGCTTGTGTATGTGTGTAGGTCTATTTGTATGTGTGCACGCACTCTTCTTCATTCTTATCTGTGCGTGTTTTATGCACATGTGCATAACTGGTGTGTGTGTGTGTGTGTGTGTGTGTGTGTGTGTGTGTGTGTGTGTGTGTGTGTGTGTGTGTGTGTGTGTGTGTGTGTGTGTGTGTGTGTGTGTGTGTGTGTGTGTGTGTGTGTGTGTGTGTGTGTGTGTGTGTGCAGTGAGCCGGAGGAGGAGCTGGTGTTTGAGGAGTTCAAACGCTCCAACATGAAGGGGATGAAGGCCGACAACGACGAAGACGACGGCAACGTGTCCGGGGGGGACGACATGGCCCCAAAGGAGAAATAAGCCCCTCCCAAGACAAAATAAGCTCCTCCCCCTGGGGAGGAGCTTCATTCCAAATTAGTGTTCGTTAAAATGACAGTCCCACCGACCGCTTGTAGTCCATGGTTGCTTGGTCATTTGTAGCACTTGCTAATAATAACGTTAACGGGTCGGTCTGTCACTGTAAACGTGCAAAACGTAGGTCTGACTGACTGTTACCGTCAATAAATGGTAACTCACTGCTGTCAGACAATCGTACCTGTTTGTCTTTATTGTTGACTCGATTTTTATTTCCACAGACAATTTGATAAATTCTTTGTTTGTCAAACAAGGATTATTAACCCTGCGTTGAGGATTTTTATTTTCCCCGATCGAATCAAAGCCTGAATCCTCCCAGTCTTCCTAACTTGTCTTCTTTTGTGCTGGTAACCCAGTTTACTTATGCGCCCTCATATTAAGAACGTAAAATGCCCTCTAAAAGCCATTTATTTTTGTCGTTTGTTGTCGTATATATTCCATTGACAAATGTTACATTTAAATTCTCCCACATATCTTTGACGGTCTATGGTTCTTGTTAATGTTCTGCGCATCCCATTGGCTGAGGGTCTAATTAAACTTGAAGGCTGCAATAAGCAATGTTTGCTCTCCCTAACTGGCACTTCAAGAGCAAACCTTTGCTCTATTAGGTTTCGGATGTTGATATTTGTCAGTGTCCAAAAATAAAAATTGATGCAGTGTTCGTGACATCAGCCTTTTTCTTTAGGAATGTCAACTGAGTGCTTCCATTGTTTGAGATCGCTGGGACCGCTAACCTCTGCCATCGATTTTAAACTCATCTTCATTCACAAGAATGCATGCTAGTCTCTACCGTTAACCCCCTAAAGGCCGTTAGAGGAACTACATGCTAGTCTCCACGTGAACCCCCTAAAGGCCGTTAGAGGAACTACATGCTAGTCTCTACCGTTACCCCCCTAAAGGCCGTTAGATGAACAACATGCTAGTCTCCACGTGAACCCCCTAAAGGCCGTTAGAGGAACGACATGCTAGTCTCTACCTATATGTAGTACTATCATGGATGTTGTTATGAAAATGACTTCAATGATTTTGCAAAAATTGTAGTGAACAATATGAAAAACATCAGCCTCCATTTGAAGTTTCAGTTTGAATTTATTTTCGAAACAGATTGAAGTTATTGAAGAAGTAAAGCGTGAAGCATGTCTAGCAACGTGTCTCAAACAGCGTCCCCCTGTGGCGGGCCCTCATACATATTGTCATCGTGAACACAACAAGAAAGCACATTCACAATAACTATATCGGTAATACAAGCCCCCCCCCCCCCCCCCCACCGGGTCAGGTCCCAGCACAGCGCCTGGCAGACATCCGTAAGCATCCCACTGGCGGCACCCTTTTCCTTCATCTCAGGTGCAGACTTGTTCACCGGCATCGCTGACGCCCTCTCTTCAGTGCTTCAGTGGAGCCTCTGTGGTAAACTGTGTGCACGGCGTAGAATAACCAGCCTACACTACAAGCCTCCTCCTCTTCGCATCCCTTCGTAGTCTGGCGTCACCACGACGCCAGACTCGGGCTAAGACGCTTC
>NC_082389.1:4095950-4113450 GCF_031168955.1 Gadus macrocephalus
GGAGGATGGGAGGGGAGCGCCGCGGTGACCTCGTTAAGGGATAACCGGCATTGATCAGATAAAAAAAAAGAAAAGAAAAGAAGAGAAGAGGCTGTCTTTCTCTGGCCGTGTCTGTCCTTCCACCCGTCTCTCTTTCATACCCCCCCTTCATTCTCTGAGAACAAGGCTGTCCTGCCACTGGGCGTTAAAACCACAACAAACCTCAGGTCTCAATAACAGCCACCCCTCCAGAGTCTCCGCTGCCCCTGAGCCAGCTGGCGGGGACCCAAGGTGGTCCCAGCTCCGATGCAGCGGGCCCCAGGCTGAGAAGGGGAAGTTGGGGTTTCGGTTTGTGATGCTTGGTTTGGTTTTGGGGGATGGGGGGCAAAGCAGAGCTATTGAAAGGAAGAGAGAGTTGATTGAACCCTTTCTACATCTCTGCTTGACTCCCTCGGTTTACGTAACCGAGAGACACAAGCAGAGATATGGAAGGGAAGAGAGACAGGGGTTCATTTCATCCGTAGGACCAATTGGAAGCCGTTGTTTGATAGAGAATCATCCCTCTCCGTTTAATGCGCGTGATTATTAACAGCAGCCGGTGCAATAAGACGTAAAGATGTTCTTAAATGCCCCCGTCACACACCTCTGTCTGCGCTCACATTCCTCCCTCACTTTCTACTCCGCTCGGGTTCCGTCTCATCTCTAATCCTCCCATCACCCTTTCTGCCTCCCCTCCCCGTCGCCGCCTTCCTCCCATTGTTGGGCCATGTTGGCGCTGGAGCTCTTCACAGGTAAGACAATCTAGCACATGTCCCTGCCCTAATTCCTGCTGGAGGACAGGAGCCCACCAGGCGGCAGGAGACCAGCTCCAACTCGATGGCGTCTCTCAGCGGAGGGGTGGAAATGGTCTGCGTTCATACGGCGTTCTTCTAACCAGTGGCCACCCAAAGCGCTTTACGCTTTATAAACATTCACCCGTTCATGCGCACATTCACACACCGACGGCGGCGCCGTCGGGAGCAGTTAGGATGAGGTGTCTTGCTCAGGGATGCTATGATTTGGGTGAAGGGTATGATTCAGTGCCTTGGGTTTGAGGGAAGGGGCAGGGGTAAGGGTAGAGCTGTGGTACGATTAAGGGGTTTAGTAAGGGGTTACAGTAAGGGTTAGCGGTAAGCGGTTCTGGAGAGCTAGGGGATGACTGTGTTTAGGGGGACAGGGGTAAGCGGTTAGGGTGAGCAGTTAGGGTTAGCAGCAGGGTTAGCAGTTAGCGGTTCTGAAGAGCTAGGGGATGAGTTTGTGGGTTCGGGTCTCCGTGTCCGGTGCCACCTGCCGTTTAGGAGAAGATCGCATGGCGTCATTACGGCCCAATCGGCGACGATGCCTCTCCCTGGCGGTGCGCGGAATCCATGGCCACTTCACCGCGACTGTGAACCCGACGCGACGGGTCGAGGTAAAGTTGAGGAGATCCTCACAACCAGAAAACAAAACAACGACCTCTCGCAATGGAAAAAAAAAACATACAAAGAAAGGCAAAGAAAAAAAACGAACCGGGCAGAGGTTTCTGGGAACCCGCCGAAGAATGGAAGAGGAACCGCAGGCTGAGCCAAGAAGCATTGGTTCCCTGACCCCCTGTGTTGTCTGCCTGGGCGACCCCTGCTGTGTGCATCCCCAGTAGCAGGGTGCGGTGCCTCCTCGCTGGAGAGCGCCCGTAACCGGAGAGGGGGACCATTATCCGGCCCGTTTCTGTGGAGAAGCCTAAACATGAGTGGGTCACAAAGGCAATCCGAGCCCGGGGTACGAGGCCTTGACACAAAGCAGCATCGCACGCAGACAATGGCTCACCTTAATACCTGCCCCGGTTTCCGCTCACCTGGGACTCACACCTGCGCATTCGTCAGATCTGCTTTGTTCCCGCTGAATATGTTTTGTGGGTGAGTTTGTGTGTGTGTGTTTGCATTTATGTATATGTGCTTTGTGTTTGTGTGTGTTTTTTGTGCTTTGGTGTCTGTCTGTCTGTCTGTCTGTCTGTCTGTCTGTCTGTCTGTCTGTCTGTCTGTCCGTCCGTCCGTCCGTCCGCCCGTCCGTCCGTCCGTCCGTCCGTCCGTCCGTCCGTCCGTCCGTCCGTCCGTCCGTCCGTCTGTCCGTCCGTCCGTCCCCCGCAGTCCGTCGGCCCTGTGTGTATCTGCACCCATATATATATACATATAACTGTTCTTTCAGGGAAATTATCATTGGCTATTTTAACTTCAATCCGTAGACGAAGAAATAGAGAAATTACAATGTACACAGCGGTAGCGAGGGAAATACGAGGACGACGTCGAGTGCCTTACGTAGGGGAGAGCACAATAGGGTGATGACGTTACACGTTGATGTCGGCAGGGTTGCTATGGCCGGTCGTTATGCGGAAACCGGAAAGACTGTCAGTCCTGTGTGTTCAAAGTTCGCTACGTCACAGCTGTTTCGAAAAGTGTGTTTCCATCTCCCATTTTGCGAATTTTCTCTCTTTCGCATTTCTCAAAAACCACCTCAAGTGAGCGGATAAACTTTTTTGCGAATTAGAGGATTTTTATGCGAATTTTGGTGTTTCCATCACCGTTTACTGATTCGATACTTCAAAGTTCGCATAAAATCAGGGGGATGGTGTAGTTACGACCTACTGAGCAAGTATATGGCTGTTTGGGAGAAATAATGTGAGGCAGTTTACTTACTTGAATTATAGTAGGCCTAATTTGGGTAATTTGAACTAATTAAATGTTTTACCGTTGCCGCTGCTAGTTAGATAGATAGATAGATAGATAGATAGATAGATAGACAGACAGACAGACAGACAGACAGACAGACAGACAGACAGACAGACAGACAGACAGACAGACAGACAGACAGACAGACAGACAGACAGACAGACAGACAGACAGACAGACAGACAGACAGACAGACAGACAGACAGACAGACAGACAGACAGACAGACAGACAGACAGACAGACAGACAGACAGACAGACAGACAGACAGACAGACAGACAGACAGACAGACAGACAGACAGACAGACAGACAGACAGACAGACAGACAGACAGACAGACAGACAGACAGACAGACAGACAGACAGACAGACAGACAGACAGACAGACAGACAGACAGACAGACAGACAGACAGACAGACAGACAGACAGACAGACAGACAGACAGACAGACAGACAGACAGACAGACAGACAGACAGACAGACAGACAGACAGACAGACAGACAGACAGACAGACAGACAGACAGACAGACAGACAGACAGACAGACAGACAGACAGACAGACAGACAGACAGACAGACAGACAGACAGACAGACAGACAGACAGACAGACAGACAGACAGACAGACAGACAGACAGACAGACAGACAGACAGACAGACAGACAGACAGACAGACAGACAGACAGACAGACAGACAGACAGACAGACAGACAGACAGACAGACAGACAGACAGACAGACAGACAGACAGACAGACAGACAGACAGACAGACAGACAGACAGACAGACAGACAGACAGACAGACAGACAGACAGACAGACAGACAGACAGACAGACAGACAGACAGACAGACAGACAGACAGACAGACAGACAGACAGACAGACAGACAGACAGACAGACAGACAGACAGACAGACAGACAGACAGACAGACAGACAGACAGACAGACAGACAGACAGACAGACAGACAGACAGACAGACAGACAGACAGACAGACAGACAGACAGACAGACAGACAGACAGACAGACAGACAGACAGACAGACAGACAGACAGACAGACAGACAGACAGACAGACAGACAGACAGACAGACAGACAGACAGACAGACAGACAGACAGACAGACAGACAGACAGACAGACAGACAGACAGACAGACAGACAGACAGACAGACAGACAGACAGACAGACAGACAGACAGACAGACAGACAGACAGACAGACAGACAGACAGACAGACAGACAGACAGACAGACAGACAGACAGACAGACAGACAGACAGACAGACAGACAGACAGACAGACAGACAGACAGACAGACAGACAGACAGACAGACAGACAGACAGACAGACAGACAGACAGACAGACAGACAGACAGACAGACAGACAGACAGACAGACAGACAGACAGACAGACAGACAGACAGACAGACAGACAGACAGACAGACAGACAGACAGACAGACAGACAGACAGACAGACAGACAGACAGACAGACAGACAGACAGACAGACAGACAGACAGACAGACAGACAGACAGACAGACAGACAGACAGACAGACAGACAGACAGACAGACAGACAGACAGACAGACAGACAGACAGACAGACAGACAGACAGACAGACAGACAGACAGACAGACAGACAGACAGACAGACAGACAGACAGACAGACAGACAGACAGACAGACAGACAGACAGACAGACAGACAGACAGACAGACAGACAGACAGACAGACAGACAGACAGACAGACAGACAGACAGACAGACAGACAGACAGACAGACAGACAGACAGACAGACAGACAGACAGACAGACAGACAGACAGACAGACAGACAGACAGACAGACAGACAGACAGACAGACAGACAGACAGACAGACAGACAGACAGACAGACAGACAGACAGACAGACAGACAGACAGACAGACAGACAGACAGACAGACAGACAGACAGACAGACAGACAGACAGACAGACAGACAGACAGACAGACAGACAGACAGACAGACAGACAGACAGACAGACAGACAGACAGACAGACAGACAGACAGACAGACAGACAGACAGACAGACAGACAGACAGACAGACAGACAGACAGACAGACAGACAGACAGACAGACAGACAGACAGACAGACAGACAGACAGACAGACAGACAGACAGACAGACAGACAGACAGACAGACAGATAGATAGATAGATAGATAGATAGATAGATAACTTTTATTGTCATTGCACATGTTACAGAGCAACGAAATTACCAGTTACATTCCGTCCAAGAAACATAAAAGACAGTGTGGGGAGACAGGACGGAGAGACTGTCAGGCGCTTGTTTGATAAGAAACATGCTGCCCTCTTTAGAAAAGGAAAAATAAAAAGCTAAACAAGAGGGTAACGAGGGAAAAAAAAGTCAATACCCCAAACTATGCTCCTTTAAGGGGGGCACAGTGTAGGGATTAGCAAAAAAAACACCTCAACACATAAGCAACATATCAAAAACATCACAAACACATGTGGGAGGGTACCGGGGAGGGGAGGTGTCACAGCTCAGACCCCGGGAGGAGGACGCAGCCAGCGGGCGCATCGCATCACACACGGCGTACTGTACTGCAACGAGGGACGGGGAGGGGGAGGAGTCCAGAAGGCGGCGAGTCCAGGGAGTGTGTGTGTGTGTGTGTGTGTGTGTGTGTGTGTGTGTGTGTGTGTGAGCCCAGGGACTCCATCTCCACCCAGACTCAACAGTGTCTCTCCCGTCTGATGATGGTGACGAGGACACGGCCGTCGCCGTGGAGACGACCACGAAGAGTTCCGAACCAGAGACCAAGTTCAAGGGAGGTGGAGGATGGGGGGAGGGGTGGCAGGGCATCTGTCTGCATAACAACCAGGGGAGAGGTGAGATATCAGCCTTCCAAGGCCGAAGTAGGGGAGCCGAATAAAGATAACGATTGCTTTGGGTCAGGCCGACTCTGCGATTTTTCGCCAACCTTAAAGTCTCTCTGACACTCTCTGTAGTGATCCAACCCCAGAATCCAAAAAGCCGAATTGGCCGAAATTCGATGGCCCGTTTAAGCCCGGTCCAACTTCACCAGAACGGTATCCAATTTGCGATTTTGTTCGCACATCGCATGAGTCTGTGTGTCGGCAGCCGCCCCGGCACAAACCACCAATGACGGGCAGCTTCTCAATAGCCGAATATGCTGCCATCGCCGGGAGGGAAACTGGTGAGCTGAATGTAAGCTACCGCAGGGAACAACAAAAAAATATGGACTGGGGCGGGAGCACGGGGTGACCGGCTGGCCAGGGAGCTGGAGTGGGGCAGAACGGAGGGATGTCAGGCGGGTGCCGGGTGGCCAGAAAAAATGCCCCAGGGCATGGCAGGGAGCTTCAGGCGGACGGCCTAGGGGGCAAGCAGAGGCCTGCAGCGGCAAAGACGAAGACGAGGTAGAGGGCGGCCCCCTTCTGGAAGGTTCTGGAAGGTTTGGAAGTAGTGTTGGCTCGGTCGTTCGCGAACCGGTTCGAATGAACGAGTCTTTAGGACGGACCGAACCGAACCGGTTCGTTTCTCTCGTTCGTCTCGTTCACCATTCGATTCACCGGAAACTCGACTGAACGAGTTTCCGGTAGCACTAACTCCTCTGAGTCTGACTGACTCAGGTGAGAACCGTGCAATGGCGTGCATGCCATGATGCGATTCAACGCTACCGGAAACTAGGCTGATTCGCGAACGACTCCTCCCAGTTCATTCGAGTTCCCGGTGAATCGATTCACCGGAAACTCGACTGAGCTGGGAGGAGTCGTTTGTTCGTTCAGCCTGGTTTCAGGCAGCGGTAAATCGCATCATGGAATGCACGCCATTGCACGGTTCTCACCTGAGTCAGTCAGACCCAGTGGAGTTAGTGCTACCGGAAACTCGACTGAACGAACGAAACGAACGAACGATTCGCGAACGACTCCTCTTGGCGAACTGAATCACGCGAACTGGGTCACGGAAACAAATCATTAAATCCACCACTATTTGGAAGGCGGGACCCCTCTGGAAGGGAAGGTAGAGGGCGCGCCCCTTCTGGAAGGTTTAGAAGGTGGGACAGGCAGGCAGGTAGGACCTAATAGCAGACAGTTCGGTTAAAGGATAATTTTATTGACGCAAAAGGCAAGGAACACAGGGAAAACCTAACACAGCTAACACACAGGACACAACTCACCACGAACTACAATGATCCGACAAGGAACAAAGGAAAGACAAGGGCTTAAATACTAAACACAGGGCACGCAACGAGTAACAGCTGGAACGCAGGAGGGAAACTTGACATTGGGGAGAAACAAGACAGAGATACTAAAGTAAAACAGGAAACACACCAAAACAAGACAAGGAAACAGACAGACCATGACAGTAAGTCCTTTACAGTGAAATGCATACTTCTATGGAGTGCCGTTTGTACACTTTTGCCCCTGAGAACATGCTTTTATGAAGGCTCAACAGACAGACCCCGACCTATCTATCGCTACAAAATCACCTTATTTGTTATGTTATTTTTAGTGAGCCACTGATCATTGTGCACTTATTCCAGAATTTGCTCAAGCTTTGCTTACTATTTTTTTTACTATACTATACTATTTATCTGATGCATGTGAATCAACAGCATTTGACATTTTCAAGTTACCCACACAGAATTTGATCAATCTATATTTCTTATGTTTTTATTGGGTGGCCGTAGGGGTGGCCCAGCCCAATCATATTATTATTCTTAGTCTGGAGGTTAATGCTCAGTCATTGTGTGTGTGTGTGTGTGTGTGTGTGTGTGTGTGTGTGTGTGTGTGTGTGTGTGTGTGTGTGTGTGTGTGTGTGTGTGTGTGTGTGTGTGTGTGTGTGTGTGTGTGTGTGTTTGGCAGTTTGGCCTAGACAGGTCACAGGCCCATTCCAATTTTTTGTATTTTACATAAAAAAACAAAATATAGCAGAGTTAAGGCTTTCAGAACTCTAACATTCTTATTTTTGACCCGCCAACACACGTGGGTGACAAGTCGACAAGACAAACCGTGTCACACCGTATTCTGTTATACATTAACTGCCTACTCCTCAGTAGCCTATAGACAAGGGTGGATTACTGTACAAATCAACGGCACTACTGCCCTCTAGTGGTCAGATGTACGTACACTCTAAAACATAATCTATGAAAGTTATGTTTTAATCCGCCTCTACTCTCTCTATTGTTTTAGTGTTAGCAAACCCCCGGACTACCACTGCCGCAATGTTGAAAACGGAACAGGAAGCGTTAGTTAACCACGGGGGCCTGAAGGGGATCATAATGTGTCGATATCGCGCCAAATGTGCTCTAATCTTCCTCCTCCTCGCAACCTCTGGTCTCATGTTCCTGCTGCGCAACATTCTCACTCTGGTTAGTGTTGCATCGGTCATTGTGTGTGTGTGTGTGTGTGTGTGTGTGTGTGTGTGTGTGTGTGTGTGTGTGTGTGTGTGTGTGTGTGTGTGTGTGTGTGTGTGTGTGTGTGTGTGTGTGTGTGTGTGTGTGAGAGAAAAAGTAACATTTTGTTTAATTCCTGAGTTACTTAGTGGGCCTAGAACAAAATATACTATTTGTGATCCTTTATTATATTTATACACCTTAATAATAGCACGTATTTCTTTTTATTGCACTATAAAAAATGAAAGATAGTGTTTTTTGGGGGACATCACACCTCCTCTTTTGTGTAGCACCCATCTCAGTGATATCAACCAGTATGCACCATAAACCTCCCCAAACCTCCCCAAACGCTGGCTATCACAGCTGAAAAGTAAGGAATGACGCGGATGATCATTATATATATGTATTTTACGGTATGTGCAAACTATGCAAGCAGTACGAACCAAAATGTGTAATCCAGGCCCTCACGCATGGCAATACACCGATTTGTCATGTGTCCGCACCTCTGTAAAGGTTCGGACCGGCTCGGCAAACAGAGGTCTCGACCTGCCCGTCCACAGCAACATGAAGGCAAACACTGACTAGTTTTCAAGACAACTGCTCAAGGACATGGTCACCTTCACATTAAACCAAACTTCTCTACTTGTCCTCCTCAGAAGCTGGGCTGGCAGAACAGCAACCGCGCAGCCTTCGCCCAGATGAGGCCCGCCCCTCCGTACCAAACCCACACCTTCTGCAGCCACCTGGGCCTGGAGCCCACCCCCGACGAAGCCCTGGAGGATCGCCACCTCCTCAAAGCCATCGCCTGGCCCAAGCTCCCCGCCCGCCCCGCCCCTGTGCCCCTTAACCAGACCAGCGACCCCGTGCACAGCCTGCTCACCGTCCTGCCCTCAAAGGGCCAGAAGGAGTGGCATGTTGGGGACCAGCTGGAGGCCCTGGTCCACATGCACGACTTCCAGGGCAGTCCCAAGCGCCACGGCGGGGACTTCCTGGTGGCCCGGCTGCACTCCCCGGTGATGGGGGCCGGGGTGGCGGGCAAGGTTGTGGATCACCTCAACGGCTCCTACTCGGCACTGTTCCCCCTGCTGTGGGGGGGTCCGGCCCAGGTGCAGATCACCATGGTGCACTCCAGCGAGGCTGTGGCCGTGCTGCAGCGGCTCCGCGAGGAGCGGCCCAACCGGGTCTTCTTCAAGAGTCTGTTCCGCTCGGGCGAGCTGCCACCCAACTACCCGCAGCAAACCATGTGCAACTACACAAACCTCCACACGGGGGAGCCCTGGTACTGCTTGAAGCCTGAGCTGCTGAGCTGTGACACCAGGATCAACCACGCCATGGGGGGCTACGAGAATCCCCTCTTCACCAACCAAGAAGCGCTGCTATTTCAGAGGTCTGGCACTTTATGATGCTTTTCTAGTTCATGTCATTTATAACATTGGAAAAATTTGTTTTATCTTTCTTTGTTTTTTTGCCCGCAGCCGTATAAACATCAAAGTTATCATCCCTACGTCAGGACCAGATCTTATGGAGGAGGTTGCTCATGTGGTGGTGGTGCCCAGTTTTGTGTGTTTCTTCTTTTGAAATGTCTTGTCATACTCATATCCCAGATGAAACAGAGTTAGAAAGCAGCACCATCAAAGCAGAGCCGGACAAGTGCACCCCTTCTGGCTATTACTACCAAGGCACTTGGAGGCCCCTCTGTGGAACTTCTGTTCGCCAGTTTAACGACTCCTCGTCCATCACGCAGTGCCTTACTGGCAAGGTGATCCATATGTACGGAGACTCCACGATGAGGCAGTGGTTTGAGTACCTCAGCGCTTTCATACCAGGTGAGCACCGACTTTATCTCTGTGTGCACGATGCTCTGACCCTTATTCATTTCCCATTGTTCATTTCCAATGTGCGCGTTCTTTCGGTCATTCCTTCAAATCAGATTTCAACCTGCACCGTTCAAAGAACGTGGGCCCCTTGATGGCGTTGGACTTTAAAAACAACATCCTGATGAACTACCGCTGCCACGGTCCGCCCATCAGAATCCTCCCTGTCAGCACCAGCGAGCTACGCTACGTCGCCGATGAGCTGGACGGCCTGGCCGGAGGCCCCGACACCGTGGTGGTCTTCAGCATCTGGGCCCACTTCACATCTTTCCCCATTGAGGTCTACATTCGCTGCATGCGGCACATCCGCCAGGCGCTAGTACGGCTCCTGGACCGGGGCCCCGGAACCCTCGTGATAATCCGCTCGGCCAACTTTGTGGCCATGGACCAGACGACAAGCAAGCACAGCAGCGACTGGTACTCGCTGCAGATCGACACGGTTCTCAGGACCATGTTCAAGGGCCTGGGTGTTGTGTTTGTGGATGCCTGGGAGATGACCTTAGCCCATAATAGCCCCCACAACATCCACCCGCCCCCGCAGATAATCAAGAACATGGTGAATCTCATCCTGTCTCATGTGTGCCCTGACAAGAAGAAGAGCGAATGGAAAACAAAGAAGGGGGGGGGGAGAAGTTGATTCAGATTCATGTGATTGGGGAGCAGGTTGGCGTTAAGCACCTTGCTAAAGGATGCCTGGAGGTAGTCTCAGGACTTTGGAGATCGAACCCAGTATCTATCGACACCCTAGCCATTACGGTTTGGCCCCCCAGCTGACAAACTGATTGTAAATCAGAAAAAAAAAAAAAAAAAGGGGAGGAAAAGAAAGAAAGAAGAGGAGGAAAAACGGGAAAAGACAGCAATACAGTAACTTTAATTTGTTTATCTTTAATGTAGGCCTGGCTGGCTATATAGCCAACTGGTCACTTTGTCGGGCTCTCAGTCACCTTTCTATCTTTAATTCTCTGGAGTGAACTGTTCCCTATACATAACTCCGCTTAATATATGGCTATTGATTTAATTTATTCACTTATCGAAGCAATATGTGATTTTAAATGTGGTTTTATTATTTAGTAAATACAAATAGTCCGGCAGCAGTTGTCAGGGCGTAGCGCGTTGCCAAGCAACGTGTCAACAACTTAACCAGAGTTAGCTAGTCATGCAGTGTTTGTTTTAAAAAAGAAAAGGAACGGCAGCTCTTAACATAGCTGGTCCGCTGCTCAATCCAAACCCCCACACTTCAATGAAAATCAAAACATGTCAGCTATGTACATAGGTCCATAACAGTTTGTAACCCACAGTAAAATGGGGGTAATATCCTTAAATTGTCCAATGCATTGTAGTAACCATTGTTGGAGCAGTGTATATTTACAAGCTGATTTTGGATGATGGTTTGTGGTTTGCATATCTTACATTTCCCATGTCTTTCATATAATAATATATTATTGTATTCTTTTTACACTTCACTTGAGTGCTTGTTTAATCTCTGGTTAGAACCAAACGATATAGACCATACAACATTTAATTGTATTTCCAATAATTTGAATCTGAACTGAACTCCTATCTATTATTTTGCTTATGAATGCCTTTAGCAAAAATCATGCATTTCTTTGCAGTATTTTGGTAGTGGAATTACTGTGCGATCCAAAGGGGTAGGGGGCGCCAGCAAAAATCTTGCCTATAGGGCGCCAAATTGGTCAGGGCCGGGTGCCAAAAAGTGATCAGCTGCCAGAAAGTGATTTCAGCCGCGGGAGCGCGCACAGCCTGTTACTAGGCTTTATCGCCTCGAAACGTGTGTGCGGCAGCAAAGTCTGATCAGTCATACTAGTCAATAGCACTACAGGACTATTGTCCGTGAGTCAATTAGGCCTATCCTTCTTTATGTTTTTAAACCACTGTTATCGAAATTATTTCTGTGTGTCTTTTTCATTCAATAAAACATGTATTTTCTTACTATGCATTATTTTCCCAGTTTACAGATTTTTCAAGAAGAAGTTTTTTTCTTCTCAAAATGAATTGATAACATTCATGAGTAGGTCCTCCTATCACATTAAATAGATTAGGGTTCAAACTGACACTATAACATTCATGTGGGCTATGCGGGGTAGATAAGAACAAATCCAGTCTCTTTTATCAGCTGTAATACGTTTTAAAGCGAAAATATGAAACATTGGAGTCGTTTTCCGCCTGCCAGAAAATAATCTCAAGCCCTCTCTTGGTACTGAAATGTTTTATATGCCTTAAAATGAGTTGATAGCATTCATAAGTATCACATTATATCCCATCCTGTGTCTATTACCAGCTGAAACACCTTTACATGGGCAAATATAAGACATTTCAGTCGTTTCCCTCCTGCCAGAAAATGATCTGAAGCCGAATCTTGTAGTTAAAATGATATTTCTGCTCCAAACTGACACTATAACATTCATGTGGGCTATATGGGGTAGATAAGAACAAATCCTGTCTCTTTTATCAGCTATTTTAAAGCGAAAATATGACACATTGGAGTCATTTTCCTCCTGCCTGAAAATGATGATACTGAAAAGTTTTATATGCTTTAAAATGTAAAATTTTCTGCCAGAAAATGATCTCAAGCCGAATCTTGTAGTTAAAATGGTATGATATATGCAGCTTTTTATTTCATCACTGATAATCAGTTTTTGTAGGAATCCAAACTTTTGAAAAATTACAAGGAAAAATGAGGAGACAGTCGCCGCTTCCCTTTTCATACCGCTCACCTGCGTCTGATCGCCCTCCTCATCACCGGTGTTTCCCCCTTTGCGTTGAGTGCGGCCGCGCCAATGCGGTCCCTGGCGCCCTCTGGGGGAAGAGGGCGGTAGACCGCCTGTATCACCTGCCCCCTGGGCTTCCAGGGCCGCTGTGTCGGCGCCGGGTTGCCACGGTGTGTATTCGGGTGTGTGTGTGTGTGTGTGTGTGTGTGTGTGTGTGTGTGTGTGTGTGTGTGTGTGTGTGTGTGTGTGTGTGTGTGTGTGTGTGTGTGTGTGTGTGTGTGTGTGTGTGTGTGTGTGTGTGTGTGTGTGTGTGTGTGTGTGTGTGTGTGTGTGTGTGTGTGTGTGTGTGTGTGTGTGTGTGTGTGTGTGTGTGTGTGTGTGTGTGTGTGTGTGTGTGTGTGTGTGTGTTTGGGTGTGTGTGCATGCGTGCGTGCGTGCGCGTGTGTGTGTGTGTGTGTGTGTGCAGTGCTGGTGGGCTCCATGGGGCTGAGGGGTGTGTGTGTGTGGGGAACACACAGACTGTGGACTCTCAGTAAACATTGGGCGGGTTAGTGATTAACAACAGTCTAAACACCAGCAGTCTGATACCAGGACGCCACCAGCACACGTAAGTTGTCTTAAGACCCTTCCTCCTGTGGTCTGAGCTCTTCTTCTGTCTCCAGGACCTAGGACCCAGACCTAGCCCTAGCATTAGCACTAGCACTAGCCCCGCGGTGGGCCACTTGAGGGTCAAAGGTCAGTAGCGTAGACTTGCTGTGTGTTAAGGCTCCCTGAGAGGGCCAGCTCTGTCATGCCCGAGAGGGCCAGCTCTGTCTCACGTTTGGGTTTTCGCCGATAACAAGATGTCAAAATTAACCTTGTCTTGGATGTGATTTAGTTTGATTGTTTCGTTATCGTTGACCTGATTTCCTTGTACCTTGTACCTGGTCTGTGTCTCATGTTACATACTCAAATACTCCATACTGCAATCAATATATTTATTGATGACCACACGTTCACATTTAAATGCATCAGATCCGAGTTGGGTCTTCGATACTCATTTTGAATCTGGTCATCAAAAATACGTTCCGTACTTATTGGTTCAGTACTTATTTGCAAACACGATTCAACTTTGCACTTAGATGTACTAACACCCTTCGAATTTTCACTTAGATGTACTACCACGATTCAAATGTTCATTTAGATGTACTCCCACGATTCAAATGTCATTAAAATGCGGATGGAATGCCTATTCCATCCACAGCTGACAGTCAACCGTGAGTAAAAATAAACGCAGAAGGGCAACACTGCAGAGATCTCCATTGGCGGACACTCTCCTCGTCTCCGCGTCCTATTGGCTAGCTGGTGATTGATGTCATGGCCAGACTCCTCCTCTGTGTGTCAGTGGCCATAGCGCTCTGCTCCACATACGCGGTCTGCATGTCAGGTAGGATCCGCCGGCTCCTCTGACCTTCTCCTCCTCCTCCTCCTGGCTCCACCTCCTCCTCCTCTTCCTCCTTCTCCTTCCTCTCCTCCTCCCTCTCCTCCACCTCCTCCTCCTCCTCCTCCTCCTGCTCTCACACTGAACCCCTCACACTGAACCCCTTAGCGCTCTTGGTTCTGCTCTGAACGCGTTCTTCCGTCATACACTCATCTCACACGGCAGACTTTAGATTAATGCAATTCAATTCAATTTTATTTTTCTAGCCCTTAATCATCAAAGGGCTTAACAGGCCGTATATTTATGACCCCCTATGTGCCCAAGTGAAACGGATGACCTAGGCAGATAGTGATCATGCAATGTAGAAAGCACTCTGATTGGCATAGGATACAGCCAATGAGGCACAGTGAATCAGCAGCCTTAGGAGAGTGAAGTTAGTTTAGATATCATTATGAAATAGGCAATTATGCTATGAAGCTATGTGAGAGCCTTTTCAAGTGGTCCGTCTTGAAGGAGCCAGACTGTGGAGACAAAGCCTTTTCCTTCGATTTGTCGAGAGGTGGATCCATCGCGGCACCATCCTGTTCTATCATAGCTCTTCTACCCAGACTGGATATTTTGTATAGGTTCTGCTTGTGTGGTTCTCATGTTCCTGTATGTATGGTTCTGTATGTTCCGGTATCTATGATTCTTATGTGGTTTTGTATGTGTGGATCTGCATGTGTGGTTCTGCATGTTCCTGTATGTATGGTTCTGCATGTGTGGTTCTGTGTGGGTGGTTCTTCGTTTCTGTATGGTTCTATACGTGTGGCTCTGCATGTATAGTTCTGTATTCATGCTACTTCATGTTCCTGTATGTTTCTCTATGTGTGGTTCTCCATGTTCCTGTATGTTCCTGTACGTGTGGCTCTGCATGTTGTCTACATGGTTCCGTGTGGTTCTCTCAGTGTTCTCCAGTGGCCCTAAAGCCCACACGGTTCTGCGGTCCAAGCGGGCCAACAGCTGGCTGGAGGAGCTGAAGCCGGCCAATAAGGAGCGGGAGTGCATTGAGGAGCGCTGTGACTTCGAGGAGGCCCGGGAGATCTTCGGGACCAAGGAGGCCACGGTGAGGCCGGCATGGTACCCCCTAAGGGGGGGTACCCCCTGCTGGGTGGTACCCCCGACGGGGTGGTATACCCCCTGGGGTCACTGTCCCAACACAGCTCCCTGTTATGTGTGGTGCACAAGTTCTGTGTGATAAGCAATGTACGTAAGGAATACTTCCCTCTCTGTGATTAGTAGTGGTTCATTACGTGATTAGCAGTCGTTCATTAAGTGATTAGCAGTAGTTCATTGTGTGATTAGTAGTAGTTCATTTAGTGATTAGTAGTGGTTCATAAAGTGATTAGTATTAGTTCATGAAGGGATTTACTCAGTGATTACTTTTGCATTGAGGGCATTTAGTAGACGCTTTTATCCAAAGCGACCTAAGTGGATTTGTCAGAAGAAAGAGAAACAATATATCAGTAAGGATGTTCAAAGAACCAAGTTCCAAGAACAAACAATCAATAGGTTAACCCATTCCCTGTATGCAACAAACATAGCTAGGATAACATGCTACACAATGCTAAGTACTATTTTGAAGGAGTCATATTATTAGGAGTAATTCCCTCTACTACTACTGATGAGTAGTAGTTTATTAAGCTTTGAGCAGACGTTCACTTGTGGCTACGAATCATGAGGCACTCCGTTTAAATATCATCTCACAACCTTATGAGGCCTTCCAAATGTATCATCAACTAACGTGATAGCTTATCAGTCAGAAATCTTCCATGATCCATTCACATTATTAGGGTGCCGGGGAAAGTGGGGTCCCTACTCTGAGATTGGAAAACGCTGCTCTCAACTCTTGATACAAAGTGACTATATCACGGTTATAAAGGGTAAGGTAATGGCGAATAATACGAAAGACCGTATGAATTCATGTCACTGTCTGTTGTGGTGTTTCAGTTGGAGTTCTGGACCGTTTACACAGGTAGGAACAGAATATAAAGTGTACCCCTTTAAATTTCCCCCAGATACATAATTGCATCAGTGTATCCAATGAGTCGAGTGATTGTTCAGTGTTGATCATGTATCGGGTTTCTTGCTCGCTTGGGTGAATGGTTTCCCTATATCCGGGGTCTACCTCCAGGCATTCTGTAGCGTGTGTCAGTGAGTGTGAATTCACTGTCGTCCAATTGACGTTGGTTCCAAGTGTCTGCTAAATGGGTTTTACACCATGGACTTACTTTGGTTCACTGGGAATGGTTGTAATCGGTCCATTGTGATAGGTTCACTGTAATTGGCCCATGTTGTCATATGTCCACTGTAATTGGCCCATGCTGTCATTGGTCCACTGTAATTGTCCGACTGTAATTGGCCACTGTAATTGATCCACTGTTAATGGCACGCTGTAATTGGTCAATGTTGCAATTGGACTACTGTAATTGGTCCACTGTAATTGGCCCTTGTTGCAATTGGCCAATGCCGTGATTGGTCCACTGAAATTGGTTCACTGTAATTGGTCTACTGTAATTGGTCCATGGTAATTTATCCACTGAAATGGGTCCACTGCAATGGGTCCATGTAATTGGTTCACTGTAATTGGCCAATGCTGCAATTGGTCCAATGTAATTGATGCACTTTAAATGGTCCACTGAAATGGGTCCACTGTAATTGGCCCATGTTGCAATTGGTCCACTGTTATTGGAAGCCCCGGCTGGCCCTGCAGTGAGCTGACCCTGACTTGTGTTCAGATGGAAACCAGTGTATCCCCAACCAGTGTGTGAACGGCTCCTGCGTAGACCTGTACCAGGCGTTTGCATGCCACTGCAACCCGGGCTACGAGGGCAAGTACTGCGACCAGCGTGAGTCCATTAGTAGTACGGTCGTAGTTAGTAGAACACGTTGTGTTTCTTCGAACTAACCATCCCTCAACTCATACCTAAACTACCTAACACTCCTTCAACTCTTACCTAAACTACCTAACCCTCCTTCAACTCTTACCTAAACTACCTAACACTCCTTCAACTCTTACCTAAACTACCTAACCCTCCTTCAACTCTTACCTAAACTACCTAACCCTCCTTCAACTCTTACCTAAACTACCTAACCCTCCTTCAACTCTTACCTAAACTACCTAACCCTCCTTCAACTCATACCTAAACTACCTATGTGTGTGTGTGTGTGTGTGTGTGTGTGTGTGTGTGTGTGTGTGTGTGTGTGTGCAATTGCTTGAGTGTGTGTGTGTGTGTGTGTGTGTGTGTGTGTGTGTGTGTGTGTGTGTGTATGTGCGTGTGTGTGTGTGTGTGTGTGTGTGTGT
>NC_082389.1:4118450-4190885 GCF_031168955.1 Gadus macrocephalus
AACTATACGACTGAAGAACAAACACATGTGTTTGTCAAAAGGAGTGTGCACACTCCTAAAATACAGTGATTTATACGTTTGTGAGCCTGTCTGTGTGTGTGTGTGTGCGCCTGTGTTTGTGTGTGTATGTGTTTGCGTGCTTGTGCTTTTGTCTTTATGTGTGTGTGTTAGCTATAGATTAAAAAACTTTAATGATAGCCTTGGACTATTTTAAACCTTACTGATCTACTACACATCATTGAGTTAAAGACATCTTGTGGTAATACTGTAGCAGCTACAATGTGAATGACCGTACACCTGACGCTATCATTATTGCTGTAGCTCTTAAAGGCACCCAGTGCAACTTTATGTAAACATTCAATGAAAAATAAACATTCAATTTCTAGTCTTTTTTACACGTAGTAAGTTTCAATAACTCCATACCATTACATATCGACATTCAAGGAGCAAAGATGAGACGTCGTTGTGTGGTGAGAACTGATAGAAAATCGTAAACAACAACAATCGCCGGTGGGGAGAAGCCATTTTTCCATTGACTGGAAGCCTGCTTTATTTATTGTAGGTTACAAAAAATAAAGAAAATGGCGGCATTGTTGTTATCGATTTTGTATCAGTTCTCACCACACAACGACGTCTCATCTTTGCTGCTTGAATGTCGGTATGTAATGGTATGGAGTTATTGAAACTTACTACGTGTAAAAAAGACTAGAAATTGAATGTTTATTTTTAAGCCTCGAAAGTTGCACTGGGTGCCTTTAAGACTTATGCGTAAAATGTATTTTTGCCTCATTTTCTGAATTACTTAAAGTGAACAGCTTATAATTACAAAAACATAAAGTAACACACTAAAGACGTAAGATTATATTTAGTAATTTTTAGCTGAAACTTTTCAGCCACTTACTTTTATACAATGTCTTTTAGTCTAAGCATAGCCCTTTTGTTTTTTAATTGCATCGTTCTATACTGCTGTTTAATGCTTGTCCTTTCCTTGTTTCTAGTTTTATATAATTCCCTGAAATGGGAATCGCATCTGCAGCGTATTATTTAGCTACTATTGCAAATGGCGCTGTTATTATTCTACATTTACTTTATATTATTTTGATTATTTAATTTTTTTACGCTGACCTATTTCATTTAGTCTATGGCCCCAACCTAGCCTGGGAACCGAAAAATATCGCAAGCTCATGTTTAATTTGCTTTGCAGATAAGGTCTGGCTCTCCCCTCGTACAAAAAAATTGTCCGCCCAACACGAGACGGCTGCCGCTGATGTAAAACGGCTTGTTGATAACGCAATCGAGACTTGATGGTATATTTTCGCTTAAAGAAGGGGAAATGACGGCAGATTTAGTTGAGAGGAAAGGTGCTTTTTAGTTGCTGTGATTGATTAAGGGCCTATCCAACGGCGTCCAGAGGCATTTTAGTCTGCGCCAGTTCGTGACGCTCTTTGGCTCAAACAAGCCAGTGTTTGAGCCGGTACGGAGACCTCCTCTGGACGCAGAGGAAGAGGGAGACCTTTACTGGCACAAACAAGCCAGTGTTTCCCAATGTCTACACAAATGCGCCTAAATGCGCACGAAATTCCTTCATTGATTCTCAAAATGATTGCCGGTTATTAAATGCATGCAGAATTTTGATCAGAGCACAGTAGGATCTGGATAAGGACATCCTGCCTCCACCTAGTGGTAAGAGAGGGAACTGTGGAGCCTGTGGTTAGCCTACAGCTCACAGCTATACACAGTTATGTTAATGTGCAAGATTGAATTTGAAATTGTCATATATATTTAAAATCATAGTTGGGAGGAAAGGTAAAAAAAACATAAGGCCTCTGAATCCGTTGAGACTGATCCGTAACGGCACTTGTCTGCGGTCAGGTTTCCAGTGTCTGCGGAGACTCTGTAACAGATACTGCAGCAGTTCTGCTCACACAGCAAAAATGTCAAATTGAGCAGAAGGTCAACAAAAGTGGTGCCTCAGGCCTCAGAGACGGAAAGCAAATAGACCTATCCAATAGAACAAGACCATGTGCTAGCCACTAAAGCTACATGCTCGATGGCTGGAGCACTACAGAGCGAGCCCACGGTCGGCACCGTTGCTACGTTGATTGAAGAATGGAATTGTGGGTGTTGTAGTTTAACCACTTGAGAACAGTATTGTCCCATGGTAGAAAAAGTAACAGTCAGTAAAAGTGCCAGGGTAGGCTTAAATAAACCTAAGTACAAGACATCATTTTAACATGAACAGATGGTTGAGCCGGTTGAGTTCCAAGAAAGAACATAAAAAACAAAAACCCAAAGGAAAAATAAGCGAGAACGATGAAAGTTGAACTTGAGCACGATGGTACCAGCGCCAGTGTGCGCTAGAGATCCTAGCGGCCCAGCCTCACTCTGCCCCCCCTCGCCTGGTTCTGAGCTCCTGCTCGTATCGCTCCAGCTGGGCCATGAAGCCGGGGTTGGGGTCGATGACGTGGCGAGCTGTCTTCACTTTCTGCCGGAGAGGAGGTGGAGGAAAACAGCACAGGTCAGGATATCAAATTCAATGAAATCGAGTGGATTTTTCCAGCTGTCAGGGATGCACATTGTGGTAAGGGAGTTGGTGAGGTCACCCCTTCACTGTAAAGTGCTTTTGGTACCTGGAAAAGCGCTAAATAAATGTGAAAAAAATATTAGATGGAACTTTTAAAAGAAAAATCGCATACTATATCGCAATCGCAATATCTCATCTCATCTCATCTTCGTCCGCTTATCCGGGGTCGGGTCGCGGGGGGAGCAGCTCAAGCAGGGGGCCCCAGACTTCCCTTTCCCGGGCCACATTGACCAGCTCTGACGGGGGGATCCCGAGGCGTTCCCAGGCCAGTGTTGAGATATAATCTCTCCACCTAGTCCTGGGTCTTCCCCGCGGTCTCCTCCCCACTGGACGTGCCTGAAACACCTCCCAAGGAAGGCGCCCAGTGGGCATCCTTACCAGTTGCCCGAACCACCTCAGCTGACTCCTTTCTAAGTAAAGGAGCAGCGGCTCTAATCCGAGTTCCTCACGGATGGCTGAGCTTCTCACCCTATCCCTAAGGGAGACGCCAGCCACCCTTCTGAGAAAACTCATCTCGGCCGCTTGCACCCGAGATCTCGTCCTTTCGGTCATCACCCAACCCTCATGACCATAGGTGAGGATAGGAACGAAGATCGACCGGTAGATCGAGAGCTTTGCCTTGCGGCTCAGCTCTCTTTTCGTTACAACGGTGCGGTAAAGCGAACGCAATACCGCCCCCGCTGCTCCGATTCTCCGGCCAATCTCACGCTCCATAGTACCATCACTCGCGAACAAGACCCTGAGGTACTTGAACTCCTTCACTTGGGCTAAGGACTCATTTCCTAACCGGAGTAAGCAATCCACCGGTTTCCTGCTAAGAGTCATGGCCTCAGATTTAGCGGTGCTGATCCTCATCCCAGCCGCTTCACACTCGGCCGCCAGCCAATCCAGCAATCGCAATATTGGTCAAAATAATCACAATTCGATTATTTCCCCAAATTGATCAGCCCTAGTTGGTAATGTCGAGGAATTTGTCTGAACATCATCCAGAACCTTTCATACTGGGAGTTCAACCCCCAAACCCTTGCCTTAGATCATCTTACAATGGCACCCCAGGGACGCGGGAAGTCAGTCCGAGGGGGGGGTGCTGAGAGAGAATCTATATAATGACGTCATAATAAATTCTGCGCAACATCCATTGTTTACAGAGACGAGATGAAGGGTGAGGTCACATTCAGGGATCCGCTCTTATAAACACTCTACTGGTGTGCAAAAAGAGTTCTGCCCAGGGGCGTTGCTAGACCTAGAGTTTTACTGGGGCACAGGCCCCCAACTGCCAAACATTTTTTTTTTACGTGTGCACAATATGAAATGTATGGATACAGAAGGGTATGTACGAGCTTCAAAATTGTTGTCACTGTCATACTGTAGGCTATATTAAAGCACTGGTAAAGGTAAAGACGCAAAGATGGATTCATGAGTACCGTACAATTATATTTATTTAAACACATACACATCTCAAAGATTTACAAATAAGGTAACTGACAAATAAACAAAAAGTCTCTTTATGACCTTCACCTCTTTATCAGGAGAAGTCTACACATCTATATTTATTTAGAAGCTGTGTGGAAACAGCATAATTTTGCCAGAACGACATGTACTAAAAAGGCAAGAAACAAGGTTTAAAACTAATAGAATTTCTGACTTAAGGTGAGGTTGGCTCATTGCCACCAATCAACCTGGAAAATGTTATAGAACCATCAAAGCTCTTAAATTAAACTAAATAAGGCCATACACTACTGCATAGAGCCTTTTTAAATGATTATTTTTTCACTATTAAGCTGTATCGCCGCGCCTTCATGGTGGCAAAGCGGTCAATAACGTGGCTTTGACTCACTTTGCATAGTTGCTCCTTTTCAATGGACAAAAGAGAAAGTTGGTGAAGCCTTCCTTGCCCCATGGTTGACCTAAGTCAGGTGTGGAGCCTTCTCGACACACTGAAAGATCGCTCACAACTACAACTGTTCACAGGAATTGTGAGTGCAATGATCTGAATTATCTGTGTCAATGTTGGGATCATTGTTGGATCCAGTATGTTAAAAAAAGTTTTTGTGTTAAGGAAGTTTTTGTCTAAAACTTCCTCAAGTTTTGAAGACAGACAATTTTTCATTCATTATTCATTTTCCGCGTGTGTGCGTGCACGCAAGGTGCGTGTGTGTGTGTGTGTGTGTGTGTGTGTGTGTGTGTGTGTGTGTGTGTGTGTGTGTGTGTGTGTGTGTGTGTGTGTGTGTGTGTGTGTGCTATAAAACTACAGGCTACAGACGCTCAGTATTGAAAACTGGTGCTAATTATGTGGGCAACATTCTTTAACAGCAATCAAGTTGTCATTGTTTGTGTCAAACAAGTTGTGAATTTGTTGTAACGTTAAAAAAGGAGATGAGTTACTCTGGGCTTTTTCCAGCTCCCGTGGTTTCCAACGAAACATGATCAACAAAAAAACAAGGAATTGAAAGCTACTTACAATATGCCTAGGTTACATTAATTTCCCCTGATGGCAGCAATGTTCCACTTTCAGCTGGAATTCACGGTACATCAAAACCACGTGTCTTCTTTAGATTTCAGTTCCCTTTATTTATTCACACAGTTCAGCAGCGGCATTTATTCAGAATCAGAGCCCAAATTAAAGCTGCATTTAGGGCGACTATCACTACCCAGCAGAAAAATAGATGCACTATAAATGGTTTTGTATAGCAGTCACGAACATGAGCATATTTGTGGAAATGCTGGTGTTAGAAAACATAGTTGACGGGAATTAAAGTGCTGCACATCGACTGTACAAATGTAGATTATTCATCACAAGAATTTTAATTCAGAAATCGAATAGGCTAATAAACTCTGAATTGTGAGATAAAATTCAGCATTCTGATAATAAAGTCAGAATACTTGGATAAAATCCGAATTCTGATAATTAAATCCAGCATTAAAGGTTCATTTAAGAAGGTTCTCACCAGTCATTTGTCGCCTGGTCGCAGTGTCGATTTTTTTTTTTAAAGTAGTTCACTAGTCGTAGCGTGCAAATAAATTGCAGTGTCAGAATTCTGAGAATTTTGTCAGCATTCAGATTTCCCAGAATTCTCTTACACTGCAAATTAAAGCGCTACTACTAGCAAACTAGTTTCAGCGTGACTGGAGAGAACTTCCTTAAATTAACCTTTAATGCTAGATTTGCATCAACGCTATTGTGTGAATTAGTATGGTTCTCTTTCATGGAAGCCGGAAGCGGGAGATTCCTTATTTTTTTTACCATTATTGTTTTATTAACAAATTTCTCCTACAGGGGATTGATAAAGTTCTATCTAGACTATTGAACAGAAAGAAACACTTGGTCATGCTTTACACACTTTCAGAAGAGTCACGTGGACGAATCCGTAAATAACTGATTTTTTTCATTGGTTGTTGCGTTAAATCTTACCCAGATACAATAGTGCTATTTTCTGATTGGCTTTTATGTAGCCCCTTTCGTTTTTTGATTGGCTGGTAAGAGGCAGGCTCGACTGAAGACTCCCGAGGCAGCAGGAGATGCACTTGATGAATCCTGCCGATTCCATAGCGAGAGCGGCGCTTCTGCAGATGAATTTAATAATGATCAATGGAATTTTACTGGGGCACTGGAGACTTTTACTGGGGCACGTGCCCCAGTAAAAAGGGGCTGACGACGCCTCTGGTTCTGCCAACTAGCCACTGTTATTCACAAACGTTAGCAAGTAAACAATGTGGAAATTAGAGTAAACTCGGCTGATACTGTGCTGAATTTCACACACTAACAACATGCCGACAAGCTGTTGCGGTCCGGGATTATACACAGCGTTATAACAAGGATTCAGGAGGTTATTTCTAAAGGTTTACAAAGGAAAGTGACAATAATAGAAAGCCTTCATTTTCCTCCAGAGTTACGAGTTGTCTGATATGAGGAAAGTGACGGTTTCTCCGTCAAGTGAACCGCCCGTCTTTGCTCTTTTTTTGCCAACCAGTTTACGTGTGGGATTCCAGAATCAAAACGATAACATTCAACGTGTCTATTAATATGGCAGCAACATTTTACACCAGTTTTAGTGTTCACTACAACAGATGTTGAACACCAACATGCTTATGTAAAATCAGCATAGTAGGCCTACCGATAATATGATAAATATCATAAAAAGGGTGGATGTCAATAATGTAATGAAAAATCATGTTGTATGATAAAGTTACACAAAAAAAAAAAAAAAGTATTGATTTGTTCAGAAAACTTTCTCACTTGCAGTAACAGCCAGGGGCCGCTGCAGCACCCTAAGCACCCCCACTTCCCGCGTCCCTGTGGCACCCTAAACGTTTAATCTACGGGGTTGCGTTAAATCAAATACCACCCACACATAGTCCTGCGTAAAGTTAGCTCAACAGGGTAGGTTACCGCGGCTCACCTGCAGGGCGTCACCGAGCGAGAGCTTCCTGTGCTTCAAGAGGTACGCCACACACACGGTTGCAGAGCGACTGCGTCCGTTCTTGCAGTAGACGACGGTGCGGCCGCCATGCTCCGCCTCGCTCTGGATGGCGTCGGCGCAGCGGTCGAAGTGGCAGTAGAGGTCCTCGTTGGGGTCGTCGTACACCGGGATGCGCAACATGGCCACGTGGTCGGCCGCGGGGAACGGCTGCTGCCTGGACACGTTGATGCACAGCGTCACCGCCTCCTGCTGGACGAGCTCGGTGCTGCAGGCCGAGCGCGCGTTGCTGATGAGTAAGGCCCTGGTCACCTGACAAAGCTGGAGCATCCTGAATGGCTGGGGGGTGGGGGGGGGGGTGCGCTGCGTCCGAGCTTACCCTCACCGGGTGCCTTACTTCTAAAGCAGAAGAAGAACAAATTAATAAAATAAGGTTAAGTGGTACTTTACTTAATCCCAGGACAATAATAGAAATTCAAAAGAGAAAACGTTAAACATATCTAGATACACAGTTTAAAAAGTAAAAGTGTTAATATACAAAAGATATTAAAGAATATAAGAAGTTACATAGAAGATAGCATAAAAACATAACAAGAAATAAATCGAAAAATATACATAAATAAACTCAATAAAATATATCAACACAAAAATGCTACAGACGATTAAAGAGCAATCTCATTTTCCTCTTGGTCGGCAACTCAAATCGAGGTCACTTGTGTCCTTTGCTTTAAATATACATCTCTCCATTTTAAAGTCTCCATTTTACAACAGTTTAAAACATTTTGAACTAGCCATCGTCTGTATCCTATGTCCTCAAAACCCCTCACTCTGCACGCCTCAACTGGCTCATCAAGGACACTGCTACAATATTCTGACAACTGCGTCCAATCACAGCCGACCACTGGCTGCCCTATAGGTCAAATCTCTATACCCATATATATTTTTTTATAATTTCGTTTTTTCCTTGCATTCCAATGATATTGTTATTGATTATTGATAAGGTTTCACCCGTAGAGGCGGTCTGGTCCCGAGTCCTCCTGACCTCGCTGGTGTTGAAAGCAGGCGGACTATTTTTATTGCTTGTCTCACGGAGAGAGCTGCCCGCCTCGCTGCGGCGCTCCCTGGGTCGTAGTGCCGCTCAGAATGGAAAGTTGGCACTTTATTTAACGGCCCACTCAGTGGTCAACAGCATGACCGGGACGAAAATGAAGACTTCGAAACTTTAATTTTGATAAATAAATAGGGTCGTTCTTTCAAAAAGGTTTTCTCAAGTGTAGATTGAAGAGTTGTTTAGAATATTTGGCGTCGACGGTTGGGCTACGGCGTTGTGTGATTAATGACCTCAGAAATAGTGACCGGTTTCGGGCCCTACTGTGAGTGCGCGCGCATGCGTGTCTGGCGCGCGCTTGTCTCCTCGTCTGCGTGATGACGTAACATGACGCGGTTGGCGAACCCCCCTTTCCCAGAATGCATTTCTGCTCCGAAAGCGAGCAGCTAGGAGGAGGAAGCGCCGAGATGACGGAGTCAGCGGGGTGGCTGCAAAAAACAAAAAAAAATGACTTGCCGATGTCCGTTTGAATAAACTTTAAGACGCACCCCCATCATACATAGAAGAAGAGCTATCTAGCTCGTTTAATTTGTAGCTAGATCTAGCTATCTCTGCGTTTGGATTATTGTCGGTGAGTTTCTAGCAGCGCGTTGTTGTTGTCACGACTTCGACCGGGCCGCCATTTAATTATGTTGTCGAACCAGAACGGAGACCTCCTCTGGACGCGGAGGAAGAGGGAGACCTTTAAAATGTGTTTTGAAATGTTTTTATAACCACACTGCCCGATGTGATGTAGAGGATAGGACTAAATAAAGTGTTGGAAGCGCCACAGGGATTTGGTCCACCAGCAGTGTTGCCAGATTGGGCCCAATCTGGCAACACTGTCCAACAGTCCAGGTAGCATGGCTCATGTTAGCCCCGAGCTAAGCCCCCCTTTAGCCGTGTTGTAAACACGACCTAGAGTCGTGAGCGGGGTCCCGTCCTAGTTAAAGTACGAGCAATGTTTCCCAAGAACACATTAAAAACAGTTGGTGGCCGTCGACGGATCGGGTTTTAAATCCTCCGCGGGTAGATGTTCGTGTCCCCCCCCTTCCCCGACAGTGAGCTAGCCAGGGTTAGCACCGTGGAGGTCCTCAAGGGAGTCTGAAACAAGGAGAATCCTCGTGGTGGTAGACCACCACTAAACTAATAACTAATCATCCACCAGTGGTGGTTCAAACTGGACTGATTTCCCCTGGCTTACAGTGACGGTACGTCCGCAGGGTGAGGGCTGCAGAAAGACGCTTTAAATGTAATTGTAGTTTAGTTTTTTTGAAGTGGTTCTCGTGCTTGGTTTCACTCCAATGTGTATAACACTACTGTGCACCTTTTCTAGAGTGGGTGGGTTTCTGATGCTGTTTATATGCACTGCATTTTAAATTGTTAACTATTTTGATGTGTGGGTACACAGAATGTGTTTTTAAATGTGTGCTGGATTTGTATTATGTGCCATATATGGTGTTGGCGCGGGAAAGTGTCTCTTCCTCAATGAGGGTTGCTTACATGGTGCCGCCCCCCCCCCCCCCCCAACTGACTCAATTTCTTTCCTTATGATTGATAAAAGAACTAGTAGCAGTAAAATTATGTATATCATAAATTTGTATTTATTAGAATTATAAAAATGTAACATTTCTTACATAAAATCGCATTTGATTAGAAAAGATAACTTGCACTCCTTCAAATTTCATAAATATTTTTGAAAAGTTTCAGAAAATATACCTAAGCAATAAAAAGACGAAGCCAGGCCCACATTCCTAAATAACTCTCCCATGGGCAATAATTATCATTATCTGTAATTGTCTTGGTGAGCTGGTCTTTGCATATTGACTCTTGACAGCCTTGAATTGGCCATTTTGCTTCCTCAGTCAGGTTAATAAATTTCACCTCTGATCCTATGGTCAAATTATTGTAGAATTAAAAAGTAGTAAAAACAATCCAACTGAATCAAGAAGATCCATTTAGCTTGACGTTATGTAGAAACTAGGTTCTTGAGTCCTGTTAGTCCATCTGAGAATTATAGTTCAGCGGTCAGTTGATAAGTAATGTTAGGTTAAAAAACATACTTAATATGCTCATTAATAGGTTATCTTAAACCCATATTATCCAGGTTGTCTTATAGCTTATTTGAAGGTTGATTCACTTTAGTCTCACTTTAATAGAGAACAATACACATTAGCGAAATGGTTTATAATATCGGTTGTGTTCTGGGTGACAACGTGATATTTACTGAGATCTTAATATTGGCAAATCTGATGTTAAATGTTTCTTAGTCTTATGATACATTGAAACGTGGGCCTCAAGAAAGGTTCCGCAAAAGCATTAAGAATATTCACAAAATCAATGCCCTCGAAATGTGTAATGTATTTGGTCATTAAAAGGCAAGCACATCTTTTGCTAGTTTGAGTTTGAGATTTTATCTATTGTGGTATTTTACCGTAATGGAGAAAATCTCGGAGCAATTGGGAAAATAAGTTGTATTCAATTTATTTGATGTTGAATTTATTTGGTTTTAGAAAAACATTCCTTTGAATTCAAAAGTATGTTGAAATAGTTTTCCTAAAATGGTCATAAAAATAAATATATTCTGTAGGATGTTCATTATGGATTAATATTCACCATTCGCATTCAGTCTTGCAATGTTCATTATAATTATGTGCTTTCAAGTCGTATTTTTCTTGTTTTACGCATAGTGCCCCCTGGCAATAAAACATAGGTAATAATCTTGTGTTGGAACTCAAATTCAGCTTTAGGAGGGACTTCCTATCATTATGGTTGCGTTACATGCCGCGTAGTAATTTCGATTTCAATGCATTTTAAATCAATGTCTGTCACTCAATTGTACAGTAAGTCCATTGTTTGTAATATTAGACGGATAAAGTTAGTGATTGCCTGGTTCTCTTTATTTTCCTGGTTGACTGTCTGTCGCCTTGTTGTGAGGGAAACTGCACGCTAGTTGTCCTGTATAATCATAAGTCTTATCAAAGTTACTTAATCAAAGTTTTATTTTTGGTTTGAATACCTAGTCTTCCGTGACCCTGATGTATGCATCAAAATGTTTTTTTATATTCTTTCTTCTGAGGAAACCGCATATATCTGTGCTTCATTTTGTACACTATGCAGAGTTATACTTGATTGGTGTGAAAATCAACATTTGTAATCATTGTCTAGATAACACAGTGCAAGTTAAACCTTTAACAGTTTGTTTTCAGTTGCCTGTGCCCTGATTCTGACTTAAGTCTTAATGTTTTGGATTTAATTGAATAAATATTCAGGTGTTTGAGGAGATGTTTTTTTAAATATGATTCCCTTATGGTCCCCTCTTTTTCACCCATTTAGAAGTTACTGAGTATTTAAATACGAATTAACCTAAACGAACAAGCAAATTAAGTTGCAAAATAATTTCTGAATAACCCTTAAATAAGTTATACAGTAAGTGAGTCCTTAAACTCAGTCCACTATCCCTCTTAGTGATGAAATTTACGATCTAGCTCTCTGTGGTCAAGTGAATCGAGTCATTTAAGGTTTTGTTCAGTGGAGCCGGACACTCAATGTGATATACAGTCAGGACAGGGTTATGTTGAATCAACACAAGCACTCACTGTCCATACAGATATAAAGACAACGCAGGGAGCGAAACCTCAACTTTTAAGTAATTTCACAGGATGATCTGATTGCTTGTAAAAGCATATACCAGGATGTCGAACATACCCAATTTATTAGGACACTACTTTAATTGTCCGTCACGCGTTTCGGTTGAGCCTCTCCACCTTACCCCATCTACACGTGTTTATTTATACGCACACGGTTGACTTTTTACTACGTATAACACTGACCTGCCTCTTGACGACGCCACTACTCAAACCCCCCCCCCTCCGTCGTTGTTGCAGGTGTCCCCGGGCGTCACCATGGCGACCGACATCACCTCGCCGCCCCGGTTCTTCCACATGCCGCGCTTCCAGCACCAGGCCCCGCGCCAGGTGTTCTACAAGCGGCCGGACTTCGCCCAGCAGCAGGCCATGCAGCAGCTCACCTTCGACGGCAAGCGCATGCGCAAGGCCGTCAACCGCAAGACCATCGACTACAACCCCTCTGTCATCCGGTACCTGGAGGTACGCCCCAGCCTCTACCCGCCCGCCTCCTTCGGTTCTTCACCTGCCTCTTTTAAGTTCCTAACCTGCTCCTATGTGTTCCTAACCTGCTCCTATGTGTTCCTAACCTGCTCCTATGTGTTCCTGACCTGCCTCTATGTGTTCCTGACCTGCTCCTATGTGTTGCTGACCTGCCTCTATGTGTTCCTGACCTGCCTCTATGTGTTGCTGACCTGCCTCTATGTGTTCCTGACCTGCCTCTATGTGTTCCTGACCTGCCTCTATGTGTTCCTGACCTGCCTCTATGTGTTCCTGACCTGCCTCTATGTGTTGCTGACCTGCCTCTATGTGTTCCTGACCTGCCTCTATGTGTTCCTGACCTGCCTCTATGTGTTCCTGACCTGCCTCTATGTGTTCCTGACCTGCCTCTATGTGTTCCTGACCTGCCTCTATGTGTTCCTGACCTGCGTCCATGTGTTCTTCACCTTCCTCTTTTAAGTTGTTAACCTGCATCTTTTTGTTCTTCATTGTTGTAATCCTAATCTGCGTCTTTGTGTTCCTTATACCGGTCTCTGTGTGTTCTCCTTTTCGAGGTCACTTCCCCTTCCCTTCGTTCTTCTCACGTTCTCTGCGTACATAACGTCCGGTCAGCTCGCTGTCACTCTTGACTCAAGTGTTCTTGTTCCGCCAGAACCGGCAGTGGCAGCGGGACCAGCAAGACCTGAGGGCCATCCAACCAGACGCCGGCTGTTACAATGATGTCAGTACCTACAGACAGTGTGACCATCAGCCATGACTCTTTGCATTCTGAGTGTGTGTGTGTGTGTCTACGCCACTCTTTGGGAGAAGTATGTGTCTAATGTGTGTGTTTGTGTACGTGCACACCCCCAGCTGGTGCCCCCCATCGGCATGCTGAACAACCCCATGAACGCCGTGACCACCAAGTTTGTGCGGACCTCCACCAACAAAGTCAAGTGCCCCGTGTTCGTCATCAGGGTAAGAGACGGCCCCTCACACGCTGCCCACCAGTTCATAGACTAAGGCCACCTCTACTTAAGGTTAACCGGCCAGACCCCCCCCCCCCTCACCCATTTCAAATGTTTGGCCTGCATGTATTCATGCCAATTATGGCCCCCATTGCACTCCTGACCGTCCTGGACGGAGGGGGCCCTTTGAGACTGTACCCGTGAGTAAGGGCTACCAATAAAACTGAACTGAGTGTCTGCTCCTGTTCTCCCCCCCCCCCCCCCCCCCCCCCCTCCCTGGTCCAGTGGACCCCTGAGGGCCGACGCCTTGTGACCGGGGCCTCCAGCGGGGAGTTCACCCTCTGGAACGGACTCACCTTCAACTTTGAGACCATCCTACAGGTGAGCCCCGCCGAGCCCTCACAGCGCAGGCTAACTGCTAATAGCTCAGTTTGGAGAATAGTGTTTTTGGTGAATATCTATATAACACAAGAACTGGGTTTTTCGTCGGTGTACTACTGGCCTACATTCTGAGTTCTGTTGTCCCGTGTTCTATTGTCCCAGAGTTCTGAGTTCTATAGGACGCCGCGCCCTGGTTCTGATGTGTTCCCTGTCCCGCTGTTGTCTCCCCCCCTCAGGCCCACGACAGCCCGGTGCGCGCCATGACCTGGTCCCACAACGACATGTGGATGCTGACAGCTGACCACGGCGGCTACGTCAAGTACTGGCAGTCCAACATGAACAACGTCAAGATGTTCCAGGCGCACAAGGAAGCCATTAGAGAAGCCAGGTTTATACCCCATCTACCATTTTCTGTAGTCCATCCCAGTCGCTCGGTACTAGTGTGTTTCTCCTCCTGTGGCTGCTCCACGACGCGGTCCTTAGCGACGGTCGCCGGGCATATGGGCGTGCGGTCGCATCGCCTCGCCGAGTTGTTTCTGATATCCCTCGTGTTGCTGCTCTATGTCCCTGTGGCTGTTTTTCATACTTACCTTTATTTATTCCTGTGTAAAGAAAACGCAAAAAAGGTTGATTTTTCTATTTTCTCTGCAGTCTTGTTGAATAAAGTGATGGATATTCTAAAGGTAAACACCTGTCTCCATGGCTAGGCCCGATGAGATCAGTCTGACCAATAAAGTTGTGCCCAGGCATGTAAACCTTAACCAATAAAGTGCCAGCATTTCAGAACCAATAAAGCATTGAGTTAAGGGTCTCGGAACCAATAAACACTGAGTTGGAGGGCTGCCCTGATAAATGAGAACCAATGAAGTTGCAGCATGCAGAAGGATGGTTCTCCCACACAACTGCCTATCCCCACACCTAGTCACGATCACTGGACCCCACGGTCTACCCAAACTATTAGCTCCCAACGTTCACACTATTGTTCACCATGGCCCTATCAATCTCGTAAGCCTCTCAGCTAAAGCTAGCAGCATCTCAGCTAAAAGCTAGCCACGCATCATTGTCCCTCGGTGGTCCAAAATCTGAACCAGAACCTCCAGTTGCAATAGGTACGTGCCACCATTAGGGGGCAGTAGTGATAGCAGTAGCCAGGGGGGGGCCCCATCAGAAGCACAGCTGGTCGCGTTGCGGCAGCATAGATCACAAGCTTGTTCCAATAAAGTGGTTGAGTAATTTTTGTGTTGATAGTAGTAGTAGTTAATACACCTAGTTCTTCACACAGACTGTTGGCCGCACCCTAACCCCTCCAACCAACCCAGACCCTTTGCTGTTTCACCCCACCTCTGCCCTCTTTGACTAACGGGTTGTGCCACCGTGAACCTGGGATAGGCTTTTAAATAAAGATCCACCACCATCACCTCCCCAGATCAGCAGAATATGGCTTGCCACACTCATTGATCAGTGATTCAATATTACCATCAGATTTCTGTTTTTACCTTCAGATTTTACAGTCAAATATGATCTTCCCAGGGTCTGTCTAGCTGAGCAGACTTGGAGCGTGTGTGAGTGTGTGTTTTTGTGAAGGCATGTAGTTGATTGTTGGGGTAGGGTTGAGCTATCAAAATCAATTTATCCTAACACGCTTCCAATTTGGACAGGGCCATTGGACTTGTGCCCTGTGTGGGTTCGATTTGGTTGTGTGTTTTTGTTCAATGTGAGGACTGTGGGATTTACAGGACATGTAAGTGACGCCAAATGGCCAGCAGATGAAGCTGTTTCCATTTTTCCACCTGTGACTCCAGTAAGAGAATGTTTTTGGTGCTGTTAAAACTGAGGTCTGAACACAACCGCCACAGAGAGTTGGTAATCTAGGAAGCAGATCTAAATCGTGTGGAAGGGTGCAAGAATAGCTCCATTGATAATATTCATATTTGCTTATCGCCAGTGTTGATTTGGGCTGTAGGGCATGAGGTCAAAGGTCATAAACAAACACGGTTCAGGAGGCCCTGTCATCAATGACTATGAAGGTCTCTCGCCCACACGCCTTACTCATCGCACACAACTGAGTCTCGTGAGCGAGAGAATTTAAGAGTTAGTGAGCTGGTCGGTGGAGCCTTCTGTACCTCTGTTGTTCTGGTGGACAGCTAAACACTGTCCTGTGGTTTCTCCTAGAATAAGACGACATGGAAACTAAGCCCCAGGGCTGGGTTGGTTTGCGTCTGTATACACAGTTCCTACACCTCCACCTCTATTGGTGTGCTTGTTTCTGTGGATTAGGATTAACAATCCTCAAGGGTAAATCCAGGCTGAGGATCTACACTGCCCCCTTGAGGCAGGTTTTTGTCACTCTGACTGTGTCAGCGAGTCTGGGGGTCTTGTAGCTTGTGTGGTGGTCGGGAGGCTCCGGTTGGGGGTCAGTGTGGATGAGGGTCAGGGTGGGGGTCAGAGTGGAGCACTGTGCTGATGGTCTTCCTCTCCTTGCCTGTGTTCAGCTTCTCGCCCACCGATAATAAATTTGCGACGTGCTCGGACGACGGGACCGTGCGCATCTGGGACTTCATGCGCTGTCACGAGGAGCGAATCCTCCGAGGTCAGTCTGCCTTACACACACACCTTACACACTAACACGCACACACACGCACGTCAAGTAACACACTCACACAGCACGTACACAAACACCTTGCAAGCAAACTCGTCAACATGTATACATACACTCCAACATGCACACACACGTCAACACGCATTATAAGCATACATGAGCATGCACACGTTACACGCAGACAACAACACGCGTATTTCCTCAAATATACATATTCTTCATCACATTTTAATCACATACAACTCCATCTCATACAAGCACACACACACACACACACCGTGTGTCACAGGCACAAGCATTTGAATGTGCACACAATATGTCCTGACCCTTGCCTGGTGATGCTGCTTAAATCAGACACCAAACACAAACACACAAAATCTCACGTACACATACCTCACACACACACTCAGCAGGTTTCTTGCACACGCACTGGCATTATAGCCCAGTAAATTGTTACGAGTACTCAATAGATTTATCGCCCCCTGCTGGTGAATGCATGCAAAACCGGCTGCATTGTTTTTAATATCACTAGTAGGCTGGGAAACGCTTGTAATGATCATTCAGGGGTGACCCATTACACTGGAGGGTTCATCCCCTACAGCTCAAAGCAAACAGAGTGTGGATTTCGCCCTTTCACCACAAACTCAAACTAGAATGACATTGTTTCAATGGTGAAAGACACTGAAAGAGCTTGTTTCAGTCTTTGGGACGTGTCAATAAAATGTTTTGTTTTTGTTTTTAAGACCGTAGCACAGACCACCACACACACACACGTAATTGGCAACAATTATTTTTTTGTTGACAATTAAAATTCACTTAATTTAAAAGGGTTAGGGATAGGCACGCGTGCGCGCACGACCGGAGACCAAGGTCTTCTGAGGACCACACTGTGACTTCTAATCAATTTTAAATTAGGGTTAGGGTTACCTATCCCTAACCCTTTTAAATTAAAAGTGAATTTTAATTGGCAACAAAAAAATTATTGGAGCATCTTCAGACAACTAATTAATTACAGCTTCTATGTGTAAACCATACAAAATATTAACAAGAACACTTTTAATAGTACACCAAGAAAAGGTTTATGTTTTGGTGACAATATTTTACAATAACTGTAAAACTGTAAAACTCTGCCCTAAATGAAGGCATAAACCTTTTGATCCCGTTGTAGTTCCAAAACGTTAAACGACTGAAATATCTCTTCCATTATGGGATGTACGATCAATACCGTGCATCCAGTTTCTTGTCTTCCCAACCAGCTGCTGGTGAACCAGGATCTGAATAGACTAACCTAGATGTCCTGCTAGTTTACACCGTTGCATTCAGGGCCCTCATCTGCAGACCCAACACGTAGCACGCACCACCCCTTCATTCACCCTGACATGAACAGCACCACTAGCCCAGGACCCTCACACTCTGCACCCCTGCACTGGATACGCGTCACACTCCCCACCCTTTCCTTCTGTAAAGCTGTTGTTTATAACGTGACTCTGCTTCTCCTCCCTCCCCCCCCCCCCCCCCCCCCCTATCAGGTCACGGGGCTGACGTCAAGTGCGTGGACTGGCACCCCACCAAAGGCCTGGTGGTGTCGGGCAGCAAGGACAGCCAGCAGCCCATCAAGTTCTGGGACCCCAAGACGGGCCAGAGCCTGGCCACGCTGTGAGTTCTGCTCTTGCCTCCACAGTGCGGTGGCGTTAAATGATTGACCATGATAGGACGCATCTGTCTTTGAGTTTACCGTCCAGCGCGCAAAGCGGTCGGAGGAAGACGACGCAGGACAACAAGAGCTGCTTCCATCTGTGAGCGTGAGGAGCTAGCGGTAAACATGCATGGTGCGTCCGCACTATGTACGTTCACTGCTAGATGTTCACGCTCATTGATTAACATGGGAGTCGATTGAAAGCGTTTCTTGCCCGCCTTGTGTGCTGGAGGGGAACGGGCTATACAGTCGATGCTCAAGGCAAAGCATGTGGTCAATATGGGAGCGATGACAACAATGTCAAATACATGAGTAGAAAGTGGATTATGCCGTAACTGGACCGAGTGTCGAGGGGCGATGAGAATCGGAACACAACGTCAGTGTTATTGGACGGAGTTGCGAGGGACAGCGCATCGTAGGTCAGATCTGCAAACACAATCGTCCTTGTGTTCAAAATAGCCTGAATGTGGAATGTATTGATGCATGTGCTCCTAGTTACCTACTCTTTAAGGTATAGTGCAGGTACTCTTTAAGGTATGGTGCAGGTACTCCTTAAGGTATAGTGCAGGTACTCCTTTAGGTATAGTGCAGGTACTCTTTAAGGTATAGTGCAGGTAAGGTACAGCGCAGGTACTCTTTTAGGTACAGATACACTTAAGATACAGTATGTCTTGCCTATGATCAGCGGAACATGTCCAAACTTCACCAAAACCATGTATTTCTATGTATTTATCTGAGGAACCGTCATTAGTAGTTTGCAGTAAAACCTGGCTGTGTGTCTAAAAGAGTTCATCACACCCTTCTAACCAGCCTCAGGAGAACTTCACCGTCTAAACTCATCGTCTCACCCTCCTCGTCTCCCCCCCCCCCCCCCCCCTCTGTAGCCACGCCCACAAGAACACGGTGATGGAGGTGAAGTGGAACATGAATGGCAATTGGCTGCTCACGGCGTCACGTGACCACCTCTGCAAGCTGTTTGACATCCGCAACCTGAAGGAGGAGCTCCAGGTTTTCAGGGGACACAAGAAGGAGGCCACAGGTACGACGGCCTGGTGCTGGTGCTTCTCTGCTACTGGTCTTGGTACTTGTGTGTGTGTGTGTGTGTGTGTGTGTGTGTGTGTGTGTGTGTGTGTGTGTGTGTGTGTGTGTGTGTGTGGAATAACGTCTGTGTCTCTGTGTGTAATATATCCTGTGTGTGTGTGTGTAATATATCCCGTGTGTGTGTCATCTATCGTGTGTGCAGCGGTGGCCTGGCATCCCGTCCATGAGGGTCTGTTCGCCAGCGGAGGGTCGGACGGATCGCTGCTCTTCTGGCACACGGGGTAACCATGACAACGCTCTGTTCCTATGTCGTGATACGTCCTCTATTCCAACAAAACACAACTAGATAGGAATATATAGATACGAGGATATATGTGTAGATAATATGCGTGAGACTGCTCAGTCTCACGCAGTACAGCCCATCTGAGAGGCTCGTGTTCTGGGTGACCCACGTGGGTGACCCCTAACACGAGGGTGGCCCTCAAAGGGGGACCCCATATCTTAACACGACCCTCATGGGTGCTTGTTCCCCCCCCCCCTCAGCGTGGAGAAGGAGGTGGGCGGTATGGAGATGGCTCATGAGGGGATGATCTGGAGTCTGGCGTGGCATCCCCTGGGACACATCCTCTGTTCTGGCTCCAACGACCACACCAGGTACCGCTCGACCAGAACCCACACACATCCGCTCATGGAGAACCTTTAAACATCTACTCGTCTAGAACCCACTCACATCCACCTATGGAGAACTCACTCACATCCACCTATGGAGAACACACTCACATCCACCTATGGAGAACACACCCACATCCACCTATGGAGAACACACTCACATCCACCTATGGAGAATACACTCACATCCATCTATGGCGAACCCACTCACATCCACCTATGGAGAACACACTCACATCCACCTATGGAGAACACACCCACATCCACCTATGGAGAACACACTCACATCCACCTATGGAGAATACACTCACATCCATCTATGGAGAACCCACTCACATCCACCTATGTAGTCCCCACTCACATCCACCTATGGAGAACACTCACATCCACCTATGGAGAACACACTCACATCCACCTATGGAGAACACACTCACATCCACCTATGGAGAACACACTCACATCCACCTATGGAGAACACACTCACATCCACCTATGGAGAACACACTCACATCCACCCATGGGGACTCCACTCACATCCACCTATGGAGAACACACTCACATCCACCTTTGGAGAACACACTCACATCCACCTATGGAGAACACACTCACATCCACCTATGGAGAACACACTCACATCCACCTATGGAGAACACACTCACATCCACCTATGGAGAACACACTCACATCCACCCATGGGGACTCCACTCACATCCACTGACGGAAAACCCACTCACATCCACTCATGGAGAACCAACGAATCAGTTGGATAAGGCTTAGTTTATTTCCTTCTGCCCAATCAAGAAGCGTGGTCCCTCGATCGTTCACCGTCGCTAAGCTATGTCATGCTAGCCGTGTCTGTAGTACAATATGCGATTCACGTTGACGTCTGACATGGTTCGCACCTTTTTAGATATAAACCCAAAGGAAAGCGTGTTTTAAAGGTGTGTTGCCTGGGTGTGTCTTCTCCGCAGTAAGTTCTGGACCAGGAACCGACCCGGGGACAAGATGAGGGACCGCTACAACCTGAACCTCCTGCCGGGGATGTCAGAGGACGGCATGGAGTACGGTGAGTTCATGGGTCAGGGCACGGCACTACCAGGGAGTCCACGCGCCGCTTCACCCCAACCCGCCATATAGAGTTGACCTCAGGTGGTTCTTCACAAGCTACTGGCGTGGCACGTCCCGGCTAAACCTGTCCTTGTTGTGTTCCGAGCTAACCGCTAGCCTTGCTGTCCTTGTGTGTTCCGAGCTAACCGCTAGCGTTGCTGTCCTTGTGTGTTCCGAGCTAACCGCTAGCGTTGCTGTCCTTGTGTGTTCCGAGCTAACCGCTAGCGTCGCTGTCCTTGTGTGTTCCGAGCTAACCGCTAGCGTCGCTGCCCTTGTGTGTTCCGAGCTAACCGCTAGCGTCGCTGTCCTTGTGTGTTCCGAGCTAACCGCTAGCGTCGCTGTCCTTGTGTGTTCCGAGCTAACCGCTAGTGTTGCTGTCCTTGTGTGTTCCGGGCTAACCGCTAGCGTTGCTGTCCTTGTGTGTTCCGAGCTAACCGCTAGCGTTGCTGTCCTTGTGTGTTCCGAGCTAACCGCTAGCGTTGCTGTCCTTGTGTGTTCCGAGCTAACCGCTAGCGTTGCTGCCCTTGTGTGTTCCGAGCTAACCGCTAGCGTTGCTGCCCTTGTGTGTTCCGAGCTAACCGCTAGCGTTGCTGTCCTTGTGTGTTCCGAGCTAACCGCTAGCGTTGCTGTCCTTGTGTGTTCCAGATGACATGGAGCCCAACAGCATGGCCTCCATCCCTGGTATGGGCATCCCTGAGCAGCTGAAGGCGGCCATGGAGCAAGAGCAGAGCGGTAGGAAGCCCCCCCCCCCAAGTCAGTCGTGTGTCCGCTGGCCCGCCGGGGGTTTGTGTTGTCAAGTGACGTGTTGTTGATCTGTGGGCGACCAGGGAAGGACACGGCTGCGGAGGAGGAGATGTCCATCCCAGGGCTGGACTGGGGCATGGACGAGGTCATGTCCAAGGACATGAAGAAGGTTCCCCAGAAGAAGGTCCCTTACGCCAAGCCCATCCCCGCTCAGTTCCAACAGGTAGGACGCCCCTCTGACCTCTCTCCTGACCTCTGACCTCTCCCCTGACCTCTGTCCTGCGATGAAAAACTCACCTGTCGTCGGTCTGTGATCAACAAACGAGTGACGACATGGGATAAAGCGTGTGTCTGTGTGCGCGTGTCTCTGTCTCCCCAGGCGTGGGCTGACAACAAGGTTCCTCTGGTGCCCCCTGGTGGCGAGATGCCCAAGGAGCGCAAGGTGGAGCCGCAGAAGGCCGACGGGAAGAAGAAGAGCCAGGCAGAGATGGAGCAGGAGATGCTGCAGTACAGCAACCCCATGATGATGGAGGTAGACACGCGCTTACTCCCAAGGAGGTTTAAGATGTCAGATTCACTTCTCTGAAGGCTATGACTCCAGCGTTACTGATGATCTCGTGTGTGTGTGTGTGTGTGTCTGTGTGTGTGTGTGTGTGTGTGTGTGTGTGTGCGCAGCAGATGAAGATGGACGGCCCCCCGCCAGGCCAGGGGCCCATGCCGCCCTTCCCGGGCCCCGGCTGCCCCATGCCCCCTCCCCCCCAGGGGTTTCCCCCTCAGCAGATGCCCCACAACATGGGGCCCCCGATGGGCCCTGGAGGCATGCAGCCCCCCTTCATGCCTCAAGGACAGATGGGGGCCCCGTCGGGACCCCCGCCCCACCAGGGGCCCCCTCAGAACATGATGGGACCCACGGACCACCACCAAGGCATGCAGAGGCACCCGGGCCCCCACAGGAACATGGGCCCCCAGGGGCCCCACGGCATGGCCCCCGGGCCCAGAGGGATGCAGGGACCCCCGGGCCCGGGCAACATGTTGGGCCCTCCCCCCCGAGGCATGGGGCCCAGAGACGGGTCCCAGGGGCCCCCACCTCAGGGTGGGATGATGGGCCCCCCGGGGCCGATGATGAGGCCCCCGCTACGGACACACGGCAACATGTCCAACAACTATGGGATGGGCAACATGCAGGGCCCGCCCCCGGGCGGCATGCACGGGCCCCCAGGGAACATGCAGGGGCCTCCCTCCTTCATGGTGAGCGCCATTAGAGAGTGAAGGGAGTGAACGGTTGGGTGAACGGATGAATGGGTGAAGGAGAGTTGGACAACGACTGAACCGATGAATGGGTGAAGGAGAGTTGACCAACGAGTGAACGGATGAATGGGTGAAGGAGAGCTGACCAACGACTGAACCGATGAATGTGTGAAGGAGAGTTGGACAACAACTGAATGGGTGAAGGAGAGTTGGACAGCAACTGAATGGGTGAAGGAGATTTGGCCGACGGGTGAATGGATGAATGGTTGAAGGAGAGTTGGACAACAACTGTACAGATGAATGGGTGAAGGAGAGTTGGACAACAACTGTACAGATGAATGGGTGAAGGAGAGTTGGACAACGACTGAATGGGTGAAGGAGAGTTGGCCGACGGGTGAATGGGTGAATGGGTAGTGGTATGGTGGGTCATTTTCCAAAAGCTGTCGCTGTGTATTAATGCCATCTGTTTGAATCTGTTTCCGTGTCTCCCAGGGACAGAACTCAGGGCCGATGATGCACGGAATGGGACAGCAAGGACCCAACGGTGAGTGGGGAGTTTACAGACCCCCGCAACTTAACGGCATAGACCCTCGAAGGAGGCACTCCATCCAATATCTACAACTACCGACCTTATGAAGGGGGAACTACGAACCCCTGCATAGTACCATTAGCCCAAACTAGATAGAAACTGTTGCCTCACTATGGGAATAGATAAAAAAAATGTAGTTTGTCTTGGGGTGCTTATATCCATTTTGCATAAGACATCCATATATATAATAGAGTTTGTGCAAAGTTTACAAAACTTGTTTTCTCTCAGGTCTCATTCATTTGGTCGAAATGATTGGTTTAACCTTGATCCCTTAGAAACCGCTCGCAATTCTCTACTCAAAGTTGAATGGCACATTTATTTAAACGGTAAATGTATTTCCACTACATTGGTAGTGGAATGAAGTGTTACGTGACGTCTTTGAGCAAAGAAAAACAAGCCATCAACCCTGATATCCCTGTGATGGTTTCCTGTTTTCAGGAGACCCCAGAGGTCCGCCTCCTAACCACCACATGGGACCCCCCCACGACCGCCCGGGTGGTCCCGGTGGTCCGGGCGGTCCTGGGGGGCCCGACCAGAACCAGGGCGCCTACTGGGGGGACAACCAGCAGGGGCGACGAGGACCCCAGGACTTTGAGGGGGGCTCGGACTTCCAGGGGGGCCGAGGAGAGGAGGGTTGGAGGCAGGGAGCGAACCAGGGCTACCAGGGTGGAGGAGGAGGAGGAGGAGGGAGGGGTGGAGGGAGCTGGGGCAACGAGGGGTTCCCTCGCGACGGAGCAGAGTTCAGAGGGCGCAGGGACATGAGGTAAGCCTGCTCAGCGCACTACCCGCCATGACTGTTGTATGCATGTGTGGAGGATGGAGTGATGAAGAACACGCTTCTGCGTCGATGACTTCTAACCGTAGCCTCTATCCAAAGGCTGAACCGAGGACTAAACCTAACCCACGTTGGAGTTGACTTGATATTAGAGATCAAAGATATGATGGTTTACTAGACGTTATAGATAAGGATTAAAGGTTGATGGTATAGATAAGATGCAGATTTCTGTGATATTAAAGATAAGAATGTTTCCGTGATATTAAAGATAAGAAGATTTACGGGATATTAAAGGTATGAAGGTTCATGAAAGATATAAAATGTTCAAATTTAAAGGTTGGGTATGGGATTTGTGAAACAGCAGCAGATTTTGAAAATACACAACTCAAATGGTCCTACCCGCTCTCCTTCAACGCTGACTCTGACTCCACCCATTCCAAGTACATGGACGCGCAATCATGCACGAGCGTACACAGATGCGCGAGAGCGAGCCATTAGCTAGTTAGCTCGCTCCAGTAGCTACCGCAGGATAACAACAAACAAGCTTGCTCTGGGTCACGAGCTTTGAGTACGTGCACGAAGGGGTCGCGCGGGGGGAGGGGGAGTGCAGTACGACCGTTTGATTGACGTACTTACTGTCCAATGCCACTCGATGGTTCTGAAAATCATTGGCTGGAGTTTTTCGAGCCCTGCCCGTTCGACAGATGATTGACTTGTTTAATTTTCATGTCAGTACTTCCAACTCAGTGGCTGTAAGAGGCTTACGATAAGGATTTTCAAGTAATTTTGCAAAAATGGCCAAAGAAGAGAATTCCATACCCCACCTTTAAGGTAAAGATATTAAGCCTTGCCGAGACGTAGAAAAACACAGCAGCATGTGAAGCTGAGGGCCGGTACCGGCGCTGTAGGAATACATACGAGGTGTGCTTCCTGACCGTCCCGTCTCTTCCAGATTCCGGGGCGGAGGTCCAGGTCGTCCGGGGGCCCGCGGGGGAGGTGGAGTAGGAGGAGGAGGAGGAGGAGGAGGAGGAGGGGGGTACTCGGAGGAGTACGGGGCCCAGGACGATAGCTTTGAGGCCCCGGATGAGATGGGCCGCGGCTGGGAGGGCGGCGGCGGCGGCGGCCGGGGCAGACCCCCCCGCGGTGGTGGTCCGCCTCGAGGTGGAGGAGGAGGTAAGGAACCCAACATAGTGCATTGTGGGACGGACGCCACCTCCGCTCTGCTGGGCGGCGGCGGTGCAGAGAGAGGAGGCGGGCGTGCGTTTGGGAGTGTGTGTGTGTGTGTGTGTGTTGGCGATTGTGTATGTGTGTTGGGGCAGGTTTGTTTGTGTGTTTGTGTTGGAGCTGGTGTGTGGGGGCGTGTACACGCCCCCACACACCAGCTCCAACACAAACACACAAACAAACCTGCCCCAACACACACACACACACACACATACACGGTGTGTGTGTGTTCATAATTAGTTTGTGTGTTCGTAACCTCTCTGTAACGTGACATATACGATGCGTTCCTAATGGGTGTGCGTGTCTTCATAACCTGTGTGTGTGCGTGTGTGTCCTCTCCAGGCCACGAGGGTTACCGCGGTGACGGCCAGCCGATGCTGGACAGCTCCTCCCCCGGCGGAAGGGGGGAGCGTCCCCCCCCGCCCTCCTCCATGCAGGGCATGGACATGGCGTCCCTCCCCCCACGCAAACGGCCCTGGCACGACGGCCCGGGCACCGGGGACCCCCGGGACCCCCGGGACCCCCGCGAACCTCCCGGTGGAGGAGGAGGAGGAGGAGGAGCTGGAGCAGGAGGGCCTGAGGGTAAGAGGAACATGGGGTGCTCGCTAGCTTATAATAAATCGGAGTCATCTTTAGGCCTATTTGATTAAAGGGGAATGGCTATTATGCTTTTTCAACTTTTATGACCTATAAACGTTGTTATAATGATTGATAGTCATGTATAACCATGCACAAAAAACGATGTCGATTTTCGGGAACCCCTTCCTCTCATCTGGGCGCTTTCAGCGTTCTCTGTCAACGCTCGGTTTCGTCCTTCTCCGCCCCCTCGCCCCCCCCTCCTGCCAACCCAACTACGTTGTGATTGGTTAGCTTCCTTGAAGCGCGCCTGCGGGCAGATTTGACCAGGCATATGGGGGCGCGGCAGGAGTGCCTCTACGTAGATGATTTCCCGGAAATGTGAGCAAGTGAATCGCAAACGTTGTCCCGAGCGCTCTGCACAGCCACCCCAGACTGTCAGCAGGGGAGTACGTCGAAATGCATGTACGTCATTATTTGACACTTTAGTATGGTTAAACATGACTATCAATCATTATAACAACGTTTATAGGTCATCAAAGTCGAAAAAGCATTATAGGTCCCCTATTTTTTATGTGTTTTTTCATAAAAAAAAAATATGTGCAAACCTAATAGATAGGTTACCTAATAAAGCGTTGGAACGCACAAGACCGGTAACCATAGCAACGCCGGTAAACAAACCCTGTGAAGCCCAATCCCTACGAGAGCTCCCCGCGCTACGGCCATCCGGAGGCGCACAGAGCTTTTGGCCGTGATATTATCTGTAAAATTATATTATACTATTATTTATTAAACGTTATAAGACGCTGTCCCCGAGAATTGGCGCGCTTCCAGACGCTGTCACCGAGTGTGAGAGGAGAGTTGACGGAGAAGATGGCGGTTGACCTAGTTTCAAAGTTTATACCGTTTATACTCGGTAATACCGGTGTTGACACGAGTGCAAAATGTCCACACCGCGGCAACCCTAGCTCTGATTAGAGGTTGTTTTTTTCCGATTACGATGATCTGAAATGAGTATGGGCTGATACCGAGCTCATACCGATACAGCATCTAGAATTGTGACTACTTATTTATAACACTTGTTCTTATTGAAGGGTTTTCTTTATGATCAGGAGTGCACATAACAGGTACGCATGCGCGCCCATAATCGGGGATGCGTAACGTCACTACAACGCTTTTGCGTAACTAACGGTAGAACGATGTGCCGTGGCTCGAAACGAATGATAAGCTCACTGAAATGTGTGTGTGTGTGTGTGTGTGTGTGTGTGTGTGTGTGTGTGTGTGTGTGTGTGTGTGTGTGTGTGTGTGTGTGTGTGTGTGTGTCGCGCACACACGAGAAGTGTGCAAAATCAGCTGATCGCAACGTTCCTTTTGAGAGATATTCAAACGCTCCGAGGTCAAGCTGCTGCAGTTTGATTTAAAAAATAAAAATATATATATATATATATATATAAAACACTTGCTGTGCTTAAGAAGTTCTGTATTGAAAATGGTATCTCCTTTGTAAAAATTGGCAAGTTTCGTTCGATCAGATGTTACTTTGGTGTGTGTGGGGTGCGTACCAAACACCATCTCTTGGTACTCACCTGAGAAACTCATTAAAAAGTTATGTGCACCCCTGCTTATGATGACGTCAATGTTCAGTCGATTCACTTACTGTCGGCTATTATTTTTTTCAGAACTAAATTTATAATCTATAATTATAATAAAAAATGTATTCTAGTTAAGGGTGAGCGTTCTTGTTTTTCAGACTTGGTAGCTCGACCGAACGTAGGTCGGAGACGACGCGTTTCCCATTCCGACTTCCCACCTCCGACGGTTAACGAACGCAGCCTAACACCGTAGTGTTTGTGACGTTCTCTGCCTGTGTGGTAAATGAGTCACGTGACGGTATCGGATCGGAGCCTAGACTTGCGTACTCACCGTTACCCGATCGGGCCTTTTAGGCAGTATCCGAGGCAATTCCGATACTGGTATCGGAACAACTTTAGTTCTGCTTCATCGACAACTTTTTCCGTCATGAAAAGCAAAAATCGTTTAAAGTCGGACGCTATCGGTCAGTTTTGGGAAAAACGCAAATCTTCACTTCGAGGGTTTAACTTTTGTGCGACTTCTTTCGATTTTTCTCGTTTGAGTGACCGTCGACTTGTTCTCTGTCCCGACAGGTCGCCCCCCCCAGAGAGGCGAGGAGGGGGGCTATGGGCCGGCCGTACGAGGAGGTCGTGGGGGTGGGGGCTGGGGTCCAGGAGGAGGTGCAGGAGGTCCCCCTCTCAGGAGAGGGGCACCCAGAGGAGTCCCCCGCGGCGGCCGCGGCCGGTAGTGACCGCTCCCCCCCAACCCCCCCTTTCACATTGGTGTTGGGTGTCCCGCCCACTGACCTGGTTCACACTGGCCGCCACTGTGTTGATCGACACAAGACTTGACCAATGGGCCGGCAGAGTGACCAGATTTAGTTTCTGAATCAGTGAAGTAGGATTTTCTTTCTTTCTTCTTCTCACCCCAGTGGATAAGACCTTGTAGCCGCCGCGAGGCTTTGATGGCACCATGTGTGTGCCCATTGGCCATGCATCACAGCGACCATGTGACCTCGGCGCGGCCTCTGACATGTAACCCCCCCCCCCCACCCACCCCCCCCGGGCGTCATGTACACACTGTGTGACTCTCCCCCCCCACCCCCCACCAGGCGTCACATTCACATTGTGTGACCACCCCCCCTCGGACACTAACGCGGGTCGCCCGACGAAGTCTCGAACCCGAACTTTTAGTCAGAACCCCGTGTTTCACGATGCACCGTGTTGGACACCCGACTGATGCGGCGGCCTGGGCGGGAGGTCCAGGGAATTAATCGTCTCTCCGGTCGCTCCTGAAGGCTCGTCCCGACACGCCAGCTGTCGCGTTCTCCTCCCAGAGAGGACCTCTGCATTCCCAAATCCGCTCCGTTTATTTAAGTTAATTTTTTAATTGTGATCAATGGAGGACATCAATCCTCACCCCATCCCAGGAACCTTCCGACCTCGGGGTGTCTTTCCTCTGTTTGTAAATGTACAGTTTGTCTTGGTTTGCTTTTGTCCATTTTGTATAAGACTATATAATAGAGTTTGTGCAAAGTTTACAAAACCTGTTTTTGTCTCCGTCTCTGATTTATGTGCTGACCAAAAGATCGGTGTGACCTTTACCCGCTAAACTGCTTGCTAATAATTTAAGGGTACATTTATTTGAAACCTTAAATGTTTTTCCACTGCGTTGACAGTGGAATGTTGTACTATGTGTACATATCCAACCAGTAAGTCTATCACCAGGGCATTTAGCTAGCCTGGCTCTGCCCGCCTAAGTACTTCCGCTCAATTTTAATTTCCCTTCAGTACTACGTCTGCGGTAGTTAGTGGGTTTTCTCCATCCAAATTTTGTGCGTCCAATCAGCGAACAGGGAGTGGCTGAGAACTGATGTTAAAGTCAGCTCTCGTTGGCGGACATCTTCACGCACGGTGTTTGGTTTGTTTACAGCCTGCGCAACGTGATTCCCGGCCAAACTTTAGCGATTGGTTATGGCAGATCCAGGTGTGGCACTGGGCAGATGCAATTTTAAACTTCCAACAGACACCCGCCTTCAAGTGAGTCAACGTTTATCAATTGAGTAGGTCCAGACTCTGTGCAAATTAAATGAAGTAGGAGAGTCTGGTAGGACCAGGCTAACCTTTAGCACGTGTAAGTGGAAATGCGTGTATGGGACATCATGGAGACGTGGAACAATGTCCAAAAAAATCTGTCATGCTCATGGACCTATTAAAGAAGGTCATATTACAGGGCTTTTTATGGTTCCAAGTTCCAGCAACGCAAGGAGGTTAAGGACCCTTTTGTGTGCTGTGATTGCTCCGCTAACTAAAACCTGACGCAGAACCATAAACGTTCACGACTGCGTTGAGGCGTCTGCGTGGTCATCAGTGTTGGGAACGTTACTTTAAAAAAGTAATTAGTTGTAGTTACTCACTACTTGTTCCAAAAAGTAACTGAGTTAGTAACTGAATTACTCTATAATAAAAGTAACTAGTTACCAGGGAAAGTAACTATTTGCGTTACTGTAAAAAATAAAAAGTTACTATATGTCAAAGAATTTGGATTTTTCTGAGCACTTTTCACTCGGCCTTAATGTGTTAAATGGTTGAACTTCCCATCCAAGGCCCTGATATGCTTCCAACTAATGTCTCGTCCCGGGTAAATCTACAAACGCATAAATATAAATGTGAAAACGCTGGGTTTGCGTTGTAGTGTGGCGGACAGGGTCGACGGAGACGTTCGGTTGCCATGACACTGCCACACGCTTGCGCTCGAGACCGAGACGCTCATCAAAAAAATGACAGGTGAAATGCAAATGATCTCTCTGTACAATGTACTAATTTATCTCCAGAAACAACTCGACATATTGGCTCAAACATATTCGTTGCTCCAACGCCGGAGGCGAACGCTGTATTTCATGTTCTTCAGATTAACCAGCTGATCAACTGTAAATATCAGCTGATCGTGCCCCTGTAATCTAAACAGAGAGGCGTGGCGGAGTTACGTAACCATGGAAACAACTGTTTATCAAAATAATTTCAGTGTGGGACCATAAAAAGCCTAGCCTAGATACCAGCCTGAACTCCGCCCACAAAATATTTCGCCAGGCTATTAAAAGCCCTTATCATGGGACGAAATGCATGTCGGTCCGTCCGTTCTTCTGTTGAGTCCGTGGCCTGCGTGAGAAGTTCAGAAATTATTATCTTATCCGGCAGCGACGGATCCTTCGGCCAATCAGATCGAGGTTATGCAAATACACGACTGTGAAGCTACTTGGACTCCGTCAAATGAAATCGCCTTTGCGATACAACCCGGGAAAACACGTGGATATGTCAAAAAGCCGGCCGGTAGTGGGGGATTTAAAAAATGGATGAGAAAGTTATCATTGCTGTGGGCGAACGCCCAATTCTGTTTGATCAGTCCCTGTTCAGGGACAACACTAGGGATCCATTTTGCAATACAAGCAGGAAAAAGCCGGCTTTAAAAATTCTGATCCGCTCACACAAAAAATTTAAACTTTCCATGAATTGCTAAAACGATTAACCATCTGTTGCTACAACTTCTAATATATAAACCATCTCTTGATGCATAATTGACGGTAACTTATGCGATGTCGGTACTAAAACCGTCGTTCTGTAAATATTGCGGTATCTTAACAAAGATGGTCCTCAAGACCACCTGAGTGGCCACAACTTTGAATTACTGTGAGGAGAAAGTGGTGTTTAGACGATTGCTCGGGGCTATTCACGTTTTATTGGTTAAAATCACACCCGAGAGACAAAAATAAACAAGTTCACGTATTCAAAATGGAATCAACAGTCGGTCTGTAGCGTTGGTCATCGGGTTCCCCCAACGAAGGGACCCTTCTGAACGCAGTGTTGCCAGATTGGGCCCGATTTTCCGCCCAATCTGGCAACACTGGCTGCAGCGCGGTGTACCCGTCTAGTCCGGGCCGCAGGCACTTCAAGTCCAGTCCATGTATCCACAAAACAAGCCCTCAAATAGGCATCGTTTTCCCAGTGACGGTCCTTTTAATGGCAGACGCCGCCATGCCTCCCAAGAAGCGGATGCCTGCGCTGCCGCCGGGTAGCAGAGACACCACGTACCCGGCGAGGACCGCGACCTGGAGCACGGCGCCCAGGGCGGTGAGCACGGTGCTGTGGAGGCCGAGGGCGGCGTACAGCGTGCCGCCAAGGCTGCACAGGTACACGGCCGCGCCGGGGGTCGGGAAGCCGAACAACTTGCTGGGTCCCCGCAGGAGGGCGGCCCCTAGGATGGCGAACAGCGAGCCGAGAGACCACAGGAGGGCGAACTTCCGCGCGTAGAGGAGCAGCAGCGGCGCGTACAGGGCCGAGAGTCCGAAGCACAGTGCCGAGAAGGAGATGCACACGCCGGCACCGACAATGCGCTGTTTGCGACTCATCCCCGGCAAGCAAGGGTCGGGTTCCGTGGACCAGGGCCAGGAGAACCCGCCGCCTGAGCTCTGGGCTCCCGTTGAGGTCCCCCGACCGCCCGCGAAGGGACTCGACCACTTCCCGAACCAGCTCCCGGATACCGAGTCCGTCTCGTCCATGTCTATGGCCGTGCTGGAGCCGGACTGGGAGACGGTCTTGGAGCCATTTTTGGACTGGGCCAGGTATTCTTGAAGTTGCCTGTTGAGTTCGGCCATATTAACGCCGAGCCAGCTGAGGTTTGTTGACAAACTTGGTCACTGTTGGATCCCGGAAGTGAGGTTGAGGCGTCGGTCGACGTCACAACGTGTGACGTATTATAAACGTGTGTGTGTGTGTGTGTGTGTGTGTGTGTGTGTGTGTGTGTGTGTGTGTGTGTGTGTGTGTGTGTGTGTGTGTGTGTGTGTGTGTGTGTGTGTGTGTGTGTGTGTGTGTGTGTGTGTGTGTGTGTGTGTGTGTGTGTGTGTGTGTGTGTGTGTGTGTGTGTGTGTGTGTGTGTGTGTGTGTGTGTGTGTGTGTGTGTGTGTGTGTGTGTGTGTGTGTGTGTGTGTGTGTGTGTGTGTGTGTGTGTGTTGTTAACCTGAGAATGAGCATTTATCTTTGAGGAACGGAGTCCTCTTCCACAGAGCCTTCGACCACTGGAAATTACACAATTCAGGCCACTGTCATTAAATTGGTTCTAGTTGAATTCTAAACACTGTAGCTTATGAAGTGGCAATATTGAGTTTTCATGTTAATAAATGTCCCATTCTATCGCTGAATGAGGTAACAAAATGGCGATTGAGCCTTGGCCCACGGATAATAGGACTGGGCCAGATATTCTAGAAGTTGTCAGTTCGAAAATATCTAAGTGCTCAGCCTGCTGAGCTTTGACGTCTGACTTGGTTGTTGGAACATGGAAGGAAGGCAGACATGTTATTTAATTTGTCTATAATCCCATGAATATAAGATTTGTTGTGCTTTTGTTGCCGAATGAGCCCTTTATATCCACTTAGGGATTGGGCCCGCCATCTTTGAGCTCCATGTTTCTACAGTTAGAGTGCTTTTTCTCTACAGAAAATCATCTCAAAAGTGTTTTGGGCTAAGAGTTATAGGATGTATGTGGGCATGTTTGGTTAACCCGATTACTTAACCTGTTCAAACATTGACCGTGGTGCGGTTCAAATTCATGTAATATACCCCTTACACAATTCAGGCCAGTTCAGGCAAATGTAATCATTGGAAAGGGAGGGCTGAGGGGGGGGCGTTTATTTAAATCTCAAAGATATTAATGTAAATAAATGTCCCTATTTATCTCCGAATGAGGTTACACTTGTGCGTTTTTTTAGGAAAACCTCGCATTCGCAGTATTAGGATTTATGGGTGCAATGGCCGCTTTTCAACAAAGGTGTCGCCAAAGAGAACAAAAGGGGAATCTTTTCAACTCTTTTGCTAAATAGATAAGCGTATTCTACTGTTTCAAATGCAATGTGAATCTTACTTGTATCTAATCTTTTCTCAAAATGTATTCAATAACATAAATTATCATTAATTCTGGGCTGCACAAGTTTCAAGAATTGTTAAGTGAGAGCAATGTTTTAAAAAATGACCAATCCAACACTTTGCTCCCTTTGCCAGTTATTATTACATTGACCTGTGATTACCAGACAATTTTTTTTTCCTGAACTAATCGGAGGAGAGATGCCTCCGGGAGCGCTATCAAATCCAAGTGCGCTCAAACAGTGACATGTTCAGTTAATTCAAAACAGACTTTCAATTGCTAACAGATGGCCATGTCATTTATGACAAATTAACCTTAAATCTTGCCTACAGCACTTTTGGCAGTCAGGGCAAATTCCTAGAATCCAGATATTCAAGCTTGCGTTTCACATTGAACATAATAAAGCAAAACAAAATGGCCAAATTATTTACAACACCAATTTTATTTAGTATCTTTACAATACATCCGTAACATACATGTGTATTGCAATTTTCTTTTTTACTTTGACTATAAACTAATAACCTTTGCAACAGATCCTATAAAGAATTGGGAATATGTTTTTTTACTTTGACTGAAATCATATCTTTATAACCGATCCTATACAAACGGGAATTATTATTTTTACTTTGACAATGAACATATGTTTATAACAGATCATATCTTTGTTTTGACCCCTTTTATTTATTTTTTTCTCTCTCTTAAAATCTGTCGCACTTTTAGATTTCTGAATGTAAAGTGTTCTACAAATTAAATATATTATTATTATTAGAATTGTTATTATATCTATACGTGTGAATTTGTATTTTTACTTTGACATTATCTTATTGAAACGATTCAATACAACATTTACACAGGATGACACAATTTGTATTGATGACCTACTAGCTTAGCCTTGAGGATGTTTAAGATGATCCTACAATCGAAGAGCACAAAACCTTTCAACATTTTCAGCTATGTTGTTGAATCACTATAATAACTATGCATGCAATCAGTTGAGGTTGCCAGGATCAAACTGGGGGTAATTTCCAACAGAAGAACCTCCTCTTCTCCACACAGCTCCTGGCCTGCATGCCTCCCCCAGACAGAGTCCCACAGTGGTTCCCGTTGGCGGGACACTCGGGCAAGGAAATAACGCCACCGGCGTTCCGATCCATCCACAGCCAGCGGCCCGCCAGCCAGCGCAGACCGACCCACACCTCCTCCGTCAGGACCCGCGTCATCTCTTCCTGGACGTGGGACAATTCGGCTTCGTCGTGGAAGCTGAGGAGATCCGATGCGTCCGGTTCAAGAGCCCTGCAGTGGTCGAGAGCTTCCTCCCATGTCTTCTCCTCCTCCAATACCAGGTTATGCTCACAAAGAAACCAAAATGTAATACCACAAGGTCTGTCCATCAGCTTGCCATGTTGGATGCCACCACATCCATTGTCATACAGTTGATACAAGATCTGGAAAGGCAGGGAGTTTTGCTGGCCGTTTTCCCACCTCCACCCACCATATCTCCGCCGATAATGGAGTCCGACCCAGCATGTCAATATTGAACCTCCACAAATCTCTGAGAAATATGGTAGATCAAGAGCATTCCTTGCGTTGGCTAGCGTGCTGTTACCACCATAGTGAGACTTGCAGTAGTTATTGGCGTCATCCCACTTCTTTCCGATCGTGTGACGATGGACCCATCTGAGGCGGTCTATGGAGGCCTCAACAGGCGGTGGTGGGCTGGTGGAGAGAGAGAGTAGGAAGAGGAACAGGTACTGGCTGCATGTGTTCTCCATGACTCCTCAACACATCTGACCTCCTCTGGTAAAGGCTGTCAGATGAGAGAGAGAGAGAGAGAGAGAGAGAGAGAAATTTGTTTATTTTCCACAGCTTTTCATGACACTTACGATATACCAGATATATAAATTCATGTATACATACAAAATATTATAGTATATTGTATCACAACTGCTTCCAAAGAATCCTATCAAAAATAACTTAATCCAGAAATATTTTTGCAGGTGAAAACTTTTAAGTCCTGTTCTTGTATTCAGAGTACATGTTTTTTCCAACACCGTCATCCAAAGGCCTCGTAGAACCATAGATATATCTACATAACTCTCGTTGTCAATGCTGGTATTTCAACATACGTACCAAAGTATTTTTGCCGTACCTGTTCGAGACAGAGTTCAATACAGAATCAAGTCAGGCTGAACAATCAACAAGTGGTACTCTCACTAAGAGAACGGACTAATAAAATATAATATTATATGCATAAAGGGATACCCTATGCTCAGAAGTATTCCCTTTTATTTTATTGGTAGATCAATCACGCAATGGCCGAGCAACAAAACCTTGATATTCTACATTGTTTGAGCTTGACCTTGATGATGATCATCTGCTCAGACACTTGCAGGACAGGATGTTACACCGTGACGAATGCAAAACGATAGAGGCAAATATCTGCTTTGCATTGTCTCAGCATTGGATGTCGCGATATGGATACCATGGAAGACAAAACAACAACCTTGACACTTAAGAGACACAACGCATACATTCTTCACTTTTAGGGAAGTGGTCTGCAAACATTTGAATAAACATCGCTAAGATACTTGTTGTAAGTCTGAAGAGGGCGGTAGGAGCCAAGATTGGAGAGCTATTGCTTGAGGGGAATTTGTAAGAAAGATGACAACCTTGGTTGTTCAGTGTCAGTCTTGCCCTCCTCTGTTCTATTCAGTTTTCTCTCGAAGGGGACATTATGTTTTTGGGGTTTCTCCTTTTCTTTAGTGTGTTATATCCGAAACTCCGATACACTCCTTTCATACAAAAGTCAACTTAAAAACCATCTCTTCAGGACCCCCTACAACATCTGAAAAATCATCCTCTGCCATTTCCACCCTCTATCTCTCTCTCTTAATGTCTTGTCTATTGCCTCTATGTATTCCTTTTGTAAAGCGTCTTTGAGTATTTGGAAAAGCGCTGTAAAGAACTGATCTAATCGTCATGGCCACAGTTTTGGTGCTGTGTGTTCTCCCCTGTGTCGGCCACACCCCCTGTCTGTCTCTGTGCTTTGCCTGCCACTCTAACCTGCTCTCACCTGGCCTGCATACACTCATCAACTCCCCTGCAAATAAACCTGGTTTCCCTGCAGTCGTCGCAAGATCGTACTTCGATATACCGTGGTAGTTATTCGTACCTGGCTCCGGTATATACCCTTTCTAGTTGTTGTTTCTCCTGCTGAAATCTCGTGCCTCTCCTTTGTTCTCTTTTGCCTATCGTTCTGTGGATCTACACCTCCAGCCGGCCTGCCTCACTCCCTCCAGCCTGATGCCCCCCCCCAGTCCCGTACCTGCCCCCTGCCTCACTCAACCCATTCAATGCTGACGGATGGATGTCATTGATAACAAATGACTCTCAAATAACGGCCCTTAAATCGTACCTCAAGCACCTTTGGCGGTTGGAGCTTATTCATGAATTCCTAGTTGGCCCCATGGATGTATGGTTGATGCCTCATGACCAAAGACCAAATATGTAAAAAGGAGGTATATATATATATATATATATAGTATATTATACCATTGTTTTCACTGAATCTTATCATAAATAATTAAATACAAAATATCTCTGCATTCTGACGGATTAAAATGTGATCATAGATGTGAAGTCATGATGACCACACAACCCTCAAACAACATAAATTGATTAACAACAAGAAAATTTCAAAATAAGTTAAAATAATCTATTAATGAATTCATTTGAAAAAAAAAATGGTGGATAGGATTCGGAGGATAGATAGATGGATGGATTGATTATCGATACTGGTTCCAAATAATCCTATCTGTTTTCTGACAGGATTCCAGGGCACGCCACCAAACAAACACAGAGGGAACCAAACAACACCCAAACTAACCCTAACCCTAGTGAAATAAAAGACGAAACTCTCAAATAAGATCCAACCAAATCATGCAATGGTCACTGACAACTAATCCTTAGCAATGCCATGCAAACTATTAAGTCAGGTGGTTGACCAGGATCCAAACACGCACACACACTCACACACACACACCCACTTCCTGCAACACCAAAAACTCTCACCTCCCATCAGTGTTGGAATTACACCGTCGTTCTGGGGGGGGGGGGGGGGGGGGGGGGTCGCTATTATATTCCCATCAATCGCCATGCCTGTCAATAGTAACATGCAACAAGATAAAATTATAAATGCATTATGCTCTTTTGTTTTGTTTTATTAAATGGAAAAATGTGCCATTTTCCGAACTACGACTCTCAAACATTTCATTAAGTGCCTCACGCCAAACAATAACGCAAATATTTGACGATGTGAAATATCAGGCTTTCAGGCTGTCTTAGCCTGAAACCAAACATGGTCAAATCTCTTTTCGTTGACATCTTGATCATACTATACTAATGCCTTTTGTAACTTGCCGGTAACACCATTGACAGTAGAAGAAACTCTCGCTCGCTAGCATATTCACAACGTTGCACGAGAGTATGAGATCAGACAGTACTGCGGAACAGACGAGCAGTGCCCCCTGTGGTCTGCAAGAAAATTGCACCCAATGAGAAGGAAACGTATTGTAATGACCTCGCCGTTGACATAACAATATCCAGTCATAAGTACTTGCACAAACTTTATTCCTACAAACCAGATCAATGTTACCCGTAACCAACGGCAAAAATCCACAACCACAACAACTGGTTACCCAGGCAACCCCCATCCCCAAACCCAGTCCCTTCAACGTGCAAGCCCCCACCCTCCTGTTCTCCCAAGCCCCTCCGCCAACTGACCTGGTGATTCGCTCCTCACACTGATTGATAAGTAGAACATTCCAATGGGACCTTTCAGCGGGGCCTTTGCGAGCTGTGCAGCCATCACAGCGGCGACAGAAGTCCTCGACGTCCCTCTTGTGCTGCCCCCAGTAGAAGCCAAGGCGAAGGTGACGCAGGGTCTTTGTCACCCCAAAGTGCCCGAGCGTACAGCACCATGGACCAATTGAAGCACTTCCCCACGCAGAGAGTGAGGCACCACCACCTGCCACCTCACCTCTCCGGTGGCGGGTTCCTTCCAGGCCCGCTGAAGCACGCAATCCCACAGCCGCACGGCCTCGAACTTAGCTAACAGGCTTTTGGTGACCAGGGAGAAATCGGCCACTTCTTCCCATGGGGGCCGCTGCTGTAGGTCCAACCACTGGAGCACTGGTCGAAGGTCTGCGTCCTCCACCTGCTGCCGTCTCCATCCTGCGGTGTCGACCTCCCGGAGCTCACAACAGACTTGGGACGCCACCTCCACTGCAGAACATCCCTCTTCCTGGCTGCGCAGCTCCTTCTCACGGCACCCCCTCCTTTCACAGTAGCGGCAGCCAGCCTGACTGCAGGGGTGTAGGGAGCGAGCATCTGCATTAGCATGGCGTGGCCCTGCCCTGTGCACCACACTGAAGCTGTAGGACTGCAGCTCCTCGATCCACCGTGCGACCTGCCCTTCTGGCTCCTTGAAAGACATCATCCCCTGGAGCGTGGAGTGGTCAGTCCTTACAGTGAAGCGCAGGCCGCAGAGTTAGTATTTGAAGTGGCGTACAGCTCTAATAATGGCCAGCAGCGTGCGACAAGTGACACAGTAGCGGCGTTCAGCTTCGTTAAATGTCGTGCTGTAATACGCCACCACCCGATCCCCTTCCGGCCCCTCCTGTGTCAGCACGGCGCCATTGCCGACGTTACTAGCGTCCGTGTCCAGGATGAAGGGCAGGGCGGAGGGGAGAGCACCGGGGCTTTGGTGAGAGCTCCCTTGAGTGTCTCGAAAGCAGACTGGCAATCCTCTGCCCACACAAACTCCCTGTCCTTCGGTAGCAGAAGGAACAGGGGAGCGGCCACACAGGAGAAGCCCCTCACAAAGCGTCTGTAGTAAGACGCCAGTCCGAGGAAGCTTTTCAGCTGTCTGGCGTCAGTGGGGGTGGGCCAGTCCCGGACAGCTTGCAGTTTGTCCTCCCTGGTGCTAATCCCTTCTCCCCCCACCTTGTGACCAAGGAAAGTTACCTCTCTCCTGAAAAGGCACTTATCATGGTGGAGCTTCAAGTCCGCCGCAGCTACTCTCTCCAGAACCTGAGGCAGCGAGGCAAGTGCTGTCTCGAAGGAGCCCCTGTGTGCCAGTATGTCGTCCAGGTAGACGATACACTGCTGCCGGGGGATGCCGGCGAGCACTCTGTCCATCAGCCTCTCGAAGGTCGCAGGTGCATTGCAGAGGCCGAAAGGGAGGACCCGAAACTGCCAGAATCCTCTGCTAGTGCAGAATGCAGTCTTGGGTCAGACATCAGGGGCGACCCAGCTACCACCCTTCTTAGGCACCATCCCCACAGCTGCTGCCCAGGGACTTTCTGAGGGCTCTATGAGGCCCGCCTGCTGCATCTCCCACAGCGCCTAGTCCGCAGCCTCCTGGCAGGCCAAGGGCAGGCGACGCGGGAGTATTCTGATGGGCCTGGCATCCCCAGTGTCGATCTCATGCTGCACCAGGTGTGTCTGACCCACGTCGCTCTCATTCAAGGCAAAGCTGTTCTTAAACTCTGCCAGAAGTCGCCACAGCTGCTCATGCTGTTGAGGGTCTAGTCCATCACCGTGCCCCTGCCATATTGGCCGCACAGTAGACATATTACGTAACAGCTTATATCACTGGCTGTTCTGAAAGCCAGATTGACAAAATATCTTGATAAGATCATTGATAAACAGGGCATCGAACCATCAAACAGTTAAAAATAGGCTAATTTACATTTGATAACATCATATGTAAATGAAATTGTTAGCGTTAGTTTCCTCGTCTCCTGAGACTCCTCTCACTAGATAGGGCTATGTTATCATTGTGTATGTCAGTTGATTTTGATATTTCCGATGGACTCTATTTTCATGTGCTGTTTCGGGCCTGTTTGCAACAACTGTGTATTCCATAGACCTGTGGTGTATAAAAGTGAGATCTAAAGGTAATTTCCAACCGCACTGAAAATGTGGAAACTTAAGATCCACTTTTAACCATTCATCTAAATATTATTAGAATATGAACACAACCATCAAATATTTATTGATTCATGTATTTTTTTTTTAATTATTTTAAATAAAATGTATAGTTGTGAGCATGCAGGTCCTCGACCATTCACCAGGGGGTGCTGCAGCACCCTCCCCGCCCCTACTTCCAGGGCTTTGGTTTAGCCGCGAGAAAGTGGGTAGAAGACCCAGTGACGTGCATAGCCGAAATAATTCTGTTCCACTTCTTGGTATTTGTTTTTATCCTTTCTCTTCATATGCTCATTAGAACACCAACTTTCTTTAAAGGGCTCCTATTATACCACCTGGTCTGAGTGTGATTAATCAGTAAAAAACGTTTAAAAATCTGCCCTTCCCTGTGTCTTAATACACAAGTGAACATTATAAAATCTGTAGTTTATGGCAGAGCTGTTTTATTTTATTTTATTAGATTATCAATTGATAATAATGGATACCAATTCCAGATGCATAATAATTTGAATATAAATGAATTCATTTATTGCTGGTTCATAACTACATAAAATACACCATAAGAAAAGAAAATGCCAACTTCGCATTTAAGAAAGACTATTGGGGGCAGTTAATTTCAACATCCACATAAGTTTAGCCTCTTTTTTTCCACACGTGAATTGGAATTCAAGTGGCCTAAAATATTCCAGTTGGCCAAGTCCGACCTAAGTGATTCTCACTGTTGGCGGTAACCTGATTGAAAATCAAAGAGCGCTTGTTTTAGTCGATCTCTTGAAATTGTAGTTTCACACTTGAGACGCTAGAGGTCTGCAATACCCGCCGTCGCGCAATGATGTTGGTTGGGAAGAGTGGAGTCGAATTCATTTTAAACAGTGCTGTCTTTTCCTATGTTCGAAAGGAAGCACCTCTTCATCTCTCCTTGACCCGATTTCCACAAAGGTTAAGGAAAAGAGGCATAAAGGTTAGGAGATTTGACTAATCATAGAGGCCCCCGGTCTCATTTCAGACCATCAGGGCATCCCTCCTCTGATTGGTTCGCGGAAACCTTCTTGCCTGTCGATGGAAGGGAAGCCAATGCAATTACTGGTCCAAGGTAGCAGACTTTTTCATATGCTTTTTTTTTTTTTTCAATTGTTCATTCTCTTCGGCGACACCATTGGTGATAAGCGGTAATTGTGCCCATGGATCTCAATACTACAAAATGCATGGGCTTTCAACAGTGGGCCAAAGGCTCAATCACAATTGTCTTACCTCATTCGGCGATATAATGGGCTGGTAGGTATTACTGTTTTTTGAAAAGCAACATCAATTTTAATCGACCAAGTTCGAAGTTATCTTTGTCATATTTACCATGGTCACTGTACATGTTGTAGGACATGGTTAGCTAGCAAGCAGTGAAAAAATAAGCATGTGGGTTAAGAACGCACTGGGTTCTTAGAGAGCAACACAGAAAGTCACACTGATCGTGTGGCTCCCCCTAGCGGTTGTGGCCCTAGTGTTTGTGTCAGCGGCCGCTGGTGTGATCAGAAATGCAAAGGTAGTTTATACACACACACACACACACACACACACACACACACACACACACACACACACACACACATACACTGTTTTGGAACAGCCTTATAGCGTTGTATCTATAGCCTAAATATAACTGAATAATACCAAAAAGAAAAAATGATGACCCATGTTAACTGTAAATATCATTTTAACACTTTATTCTTTGTCACACATCTTTTCCAGGTGTTTTCAGGGGAAAAGCGGAGGTTTGCAATTCCTCCACGAATAGTCACCCATAAATTGCAGTTTTAACAAGCAGGGCTCGGCATGACAATGGTCTCATTGCCAGAAGATGCATGATCAGGTCAGGTGTAGAAGTGTTTCATGCCAAACAATCGCTATGCTGTATGTTAGTCATAAGTCTAGATCCACTTTTCCAAAGCTTAACAGACAGTATGCCACATGGAAGAACCAATTTCGTCAACATCATCAGTTTTGTCTCGAATAGCAATGTTTATCTTATCTGAATTAACTATACGTTTAAATGTATCACAGAAATATATTAAAACAAGCAATAACTGGTTGTACATAAAATAAAAAGAGGATGCTTCCTACACACACACAGACTCTCTCTCTCACACACACACACACACACACACACACACACACACACACACACACACACACACACACACACACACACACACACACACACACACACACACACACACACACACACCAGCGGCTGGGTAATGGCTAATAGGAAAGACAGATTTCCTATTCACCATCCTATAAATACATGTGAATGAGTATTTTTACTTTGACTATAATCTTATCATCTTTATAATATATCCCCTACAAATGTGTGAATTTCTATTTTTACTTTGACTAATGTTATCATCTTCAGAATAGATCCTATAAAATATATTTTTACTTATCCTGGTAAAACGGTTGCATACAACATTAACACACAAAGACACAATTTGTATTGATGACCTACTAGCTTAGCCTTGAGGACGTTTAAGATGGTCCTTCAACCTATGAGCACACAACCTAAGTAATCAGTTAGCCTGTTTCAAACAGAAGAACCTCCTCTTCTCCAAACAGTTCCTGGCCTGCATGCCTCCCCCAGACAGAGTCCCACAGTGGTTCCCGTTGGCGGGACACTCGGGCAAGGAAATAACACCACCGGCGGTCCGGTCCATCCACAGCCAGCGGCCCGCCAGCCAGCGCAGACCGACCCACACCTCCTCCGTCTGGGCCCAGGTCATCACTTCCCTGGTGTAGGATAATTCCTCCTCCTCGTAGAAGCTGAAGAGATCCATCCGCTTCGATTTGTCCCGTCCAAGAGCCCTGCAGTGGTCGAGGGCTTCCTCCCACGTCTTCTTCTCCTCCACAAACACCAGGTTACACTCACAAAGAAAGTATAAATTTTTGTCACAATTATGGTCGACCAGCTTGCCATTATATACTGTGCCACAATTGGTACCGCCCGGGTGCCCAGCAAACCAGTTTTTGTCAAGCCGGGAGATATTCGGACCGTTATTCCAACCCCACCCAATATCCTGCCGATCACGGAGTCCAACCCAGCACGTCCATCGGAGATCGTTACAAATCTTGGAGAAATATAAAATATCAAGTGCATTTCTCTGGATGGCTAAATCGCAGTTTCCACCCCTCTTTGACCTACAGTAGTCCTTGGCTTGATTCCAAGTTATTGCGCTCTGATGCATCCAGACTGATCTGAGGCGGTCAATGGAGGCTGCAACAGGCGGTGGTGGGCTGGTGGTGAGAGAGAGAAGAAAGAGGAACAGGTACTGGCTGCATGTGTTCTCCATGACTCCTCAACACATCTGACCTCCTCTGGTAAAGGCTGTCAGAGAGAGAGAGAGAGAGAGAAAGAGAAAGAGAGAGAGAGAGAGAGAGAGAGAGAGAGAGAGAGAGAGAGAGAGAGAGAGAGAATTTGAAAGCACTTTCAGGACACTTGCATACATTTTCATAAAAAACATATTTTCAAATTTCTTAAGATGCTTTAACCAACCACAGTAGGATAAAAACGTATCCAGTAGTAAAACAGAGAAACCTAAACTATTTAAAACAAACTATTACCAAACATGCAAGATGGATACATGCATATATATTATACATGCATTTATATTAGTCTTTCACGTTAGCATAGAGTAAAGCCATAGTTGTCTCGGAAATATTTAACTAACTCTGTGAAGTAGTTGTAATAGTGTTTGAAATTGTTTCGTTAATTGACAATTTCACCTTTTGGTTACAGTCTGTAACTGCATAAACTCTAGCAACACGATAAAAAAACAACACAAGAAAGTAGTTATTCGTAAATATTATAAAACACCAGGATTAGAAACCCAATGTTAAGAGAGAGAGACCATGTGCCTACAGCTCAAACGTGGCATAGTATAATAAATGTGTTTATTTTAATGCGCTTTTCAAGACACTTTCATACATTTCAAGAATGATAAGAATGCATCAGACTTATATGGAGCTTTTGAAATATGCTTTACCTACAGTAAAAAAAAGCACTAAACTTTTTAAAGATTAAAGATAGAAGCTTAAAGAACTACAACATTTTTATATTTATATTCCCGCACTACAAATTCCACACAGTCACTTTACTGGTTTGCAGTTATATGTAGCATGTTGTTGTTGTTGATTTTTTTTATTATTGTCGCTCTATGTTGCACCTTATGTTCTTGGGAAACGCTATTTAATTTCACTGTATACTGTGTATATGGCTGAAATGACAATAAATTATCTTGAAATCTTGAAAAAAAAAAAAAAAATGTGATTGTGTGTGTGTGTAAATCCATGTAAATCCATACACAAATACCTGTGGCTTCTGACAGATTTGAATGTCTTGATTTGGTCGCCTCCCTGCGCCTAAGGGTTGTAGGGGGGAAAACTCTGACTGTTGTTTGTGCGTATGCACCAAACAGCAGCTCAGAGTACTCGGCCTTCTTGGAGACCCTGAATGGAGTCCTGTATGGGGCTCCAGTAGGGGACTCCGTAGTTCTGCTGGGTGACTTCAACGCCCACGTGGGCAACGATGGAGACACCTGGAGAGGCGTGGTGGGGAGGAACGGCCTCCCTGATCTAAACCCGAGCGGTCGTTTGTTATTGGACTTCTGTGCTAGTCATGGATTATCCATAACAAACACCATGTTCGAACATAAGGGTGCTCATAAGTGTACCTGGTACCAGAGTACCCTAGGCCGAAGATCAATGATCGATTTTGTGATCGTTTCATCTGATCTGAGGCCGCATGTTATGGACACTCGGGTAAAGAGAGGGGCGGAACTGTCAACCGACCACCATCTGGTTGTGAGTTGGATCAGGGAATGGGGGAAATTTCCGGATAGACCTGGTAAGCCCAAACGCGTAGTGCGGGTGAACTGGGAACGTCTGGAGGAGGCCCCCGTCCTAGGTATCTTCAACTCACACCTCCGGCGGAGTTTTTCTAGCATTCCTGTGGAGGTTGGGGGCATTGAGCCGGAGTGGGCGGTGTTCAAAGCCTCCATTGCTGAAGCTGCGGTGGCTAGCTGTGGCCTCAGGGTCTTAGGCTCCTCAAGGGGCGGTAACCCTCGGACAACGTGGTGGACACCGGTGGTCAGGGAAGCAGTCCGATTGAAGAAGGAGGCCTTCCGGGATATGATATCCTGGAGGACTCCTGACTCGGTTGCAGGGTACCGACAGGCCCGAAGGGCTGCAGCTGCTGCCGTGTCGGAGGCTAAGCAGCGGGTGTGGGAGAAGTTCGGAGAGGCCATGGAGAAGGACTTTCGGGCGGCACCAAAGTGTTTCTGGAAGACTATCCGGCACCTCAGGAGGGGGAAACGGGGAACCGTCCAAGCTGTGTACAGTAAGGATGGGACTCTGTTGACCTCAACTGAGGAGGTCGTCGGACGTTGGAAGGAACACTTTGAGGAACTCCTGAATCCGAATAACACGCCCTCTATGTTGGAGGCAGAGCTCGAGGTTGATGCTGTTTCGTCGTCAATTTCCCTGGTGGAGGTCACTGAGGTAGTCAAACATCTCCGCAGTGGCAAAGCCCCAGGGATTGATGAGATCCAGCCAGAAATGCTAAAGGCTCTGGGTGTTGAGGGGCTGTCATGGTTGACACGCCTATTCAACATTGCGTGGGAGTCGGGTACAGTGCCAAAGGAGTGGCAAACCGGGGTGGTGGTTCCCCTGTTCAAAAAGGGGCACCAGAGAGTGTGTGCCAATTACCGGGGTATCACACTTCTCAGCCTCCCTGGTAAAGTCTACTCCAAGGTGCTGGAAAGGAGGGTTCGGCCGATCGTCGAACCTCAGATTGAAGAGGAACAATGCGGTTTTCGCCCCGGACGTGGAACTACGGACCAGCTCTTCACTCTCGCAAGGATCCTGGAGGGGGCCTGGGAGTATGCCCATCCGGTCTACATGTGTTTTGTGGATCTGGAGAAGGCGTATGACCGGGTCCCCCGGGAGAAACTGTGGGAGGTGCTGCGGGAGTATGGGATAAGGGGGTCTATCCTCAGGGCCATCCAATCCCTGTACTCCCAAAGCGAGAGCTGTGTTCGCGTCCTCGGCAGCCAGTCAGTTTCGTTCTCGGTGGGTGCTGGGCTCCGCCAGGGCTGCGCCTTGTCACCAATCCTGTTTGTGATATACATGGACAGGATATCGAGGCGTAGTCGTGGTGGGGAGGGGTTGCAGTTCGGTGGTCTGAGGATCTCGTCACTGCTTTTTGCAGATGATGTGGTCCTCATGGGATCATCGGCCTGTGACCTTCAGCACTCACTGGATCGGCTGGCGGCCGAGTGTGAAGCGGCTGGGATGAGGATCAGCACCGCTAAATCTGAGGCCATGACTCTTAGCAGGAAACCGATGGATTGCTTACTCCGGGTAGGAAATGAGTCCTTAGCCCAAGTGAAGGAGTTCAAGTACCTCGGGGTCTGTTTCGCGAGTGAGGGTACTATGGAACGTGAGATTGGCCGGAGAATCGGAGCAGCGGGGGCGGTATTGCGTTCGCTTTACCGCACCGTTGTAACGAAAAGAGAGCTGAGCCGCAAGGCAAAGCTCTCGATCTACCGGTCGATCTTCGTTCCTATCCTCACCTATGGTCATGAGGGCTGGGTGATGACCGAAAGGACGAGATCGCGGGTACAAGCGGCCGAGATGAGTTTTCTCAGAAGGGTGGTTGGCGTCTCCCTTAGGGATAGGGTGAGAAGCTCAGCCATCCGTGAGGAACTCGGATTAGAGCCGCTGCTCCTTTACTTAGAAAGGAGTCAGCTGAGGTGGTTCGGGCATCTGGTAAGGATGCCCACTGGGCGCCTTCCTTGGGAGGTGTTTCAGGCACGTCCAGTGGGGAGGAGACCTCGGGGAAGACCCAGGACTAGGTGGAGAGATTATATATCAACACTGGCCTGGGAACGCCTCGGGATCCCCCCGTCAGAGTTGGTCAATGTGGCCCGGGAAAGGGAAGTCTGGGGCCCCCTGCTTGAGCTGCTCCCCCCGCGACCCGACCCCGGATAAGCGGAAGAAAATGAGATGAGATGAGATGATTTGGATGCAAGGGCATGACACCAATTAAATACCAAGGAATCGAAACGACACTCAAAGGATATAAATAATAATAAAAAAATCGAATAAGATCCAACCAAATCCTGTTGTCAATCATGACTATTTGTCCTTAGTCGACACACACAAATACTGACTGGACACCCTATCTACACTTCCACACTTTCAACACAACATGCCTTAGATGAACTTCTGGGGCATATGTGACGTCTATCAGCATGGCATGTTGATGTCTAAATAACAAGCCATGGATTACTGAAGACCTTCTGGCCCTGTTGTTCAGGCTGCAGGACAGACTGTTGTTTTTATCATATGCACCGGGGTTGCCCAATATGTCGATAGCCATTAACTGGTTGATCGCAAAGTAAGCGTTCTTTTATTTTATTGAAATAACAATTACATTTTTTTAACATTCCTATGGCATTTACAACTTCAACAAAGCTAATGCAAAACAGCAGTAAAGCAAAACATAACCTAAGGCCAAACAGCAGCAGGCAAACCTACCAAAGGAAAAGGAATTAACCCGGTTCACCATGCTGCAAACTGACAATATTTGGTGTGGTCAAGACATCTCAACAAGATGTCACGCCAATGTTAGCAGCAATGCTAATATTTGCTTTGCACAACGTGATCTCCAACTTAAACCAAATGTGGCTCCTGTATCTGCTGTAGATGAGTATCAACTGTGTGAATAGCCATCGTTATTGCATTACAATTGTCTAGAAGAGCCTTGGCCCCCTAAAGCAGTTGTTTTTTTCTGATTCTGTCATCTCTTACATCCATTCAATCAACAGCTAAGGGCAATCCAATTTGTGTGGGTTCCTGCACATAAAGGTGTTGAGCGCAATGAGGAAGCAGACAAGCTGGAAAAAGAGGCAACGAAGGAAGAGGAGGTTCAATTAAAGGACAAATCTGGTGTAAAATGGATTTGGGATATGTTTGGTATGATAACGAGTTGGAAAGTTCGTTTTTGAGCAACAAAGCGAATGTAGACGCACAATTCAGTTGTCTGTTTTTAGCCGATTCTATCAAACGCTATTAACTTGGAACGCTAGGGGCATGTGTTGTGGAAAAAAACGAAATCTCGAATTTAAACCACTTAAAAGGCTAGAAGTAGCCCGACACTACTTTGATAGTATAATAAGGGGCTTAACATTAAAAACGAGGCATTGCTAACTTTGTAATTGTACAGATTGTTTATTAAAAGGGACATTCTATACACACAATACCATCAGTAGATCACCCGTCGACGATAGGTAGATTGACGAACACAGAGATTGTGACATCCGTCAACAATACGCAAGCTCTGTGTTCGCCAATCTACTTATCGAGTCTTAAAAACAAGATGAGAGCCTAATACCCGATACAATATGGATACCTAAAGTTACAGTATTTCTTTTATAAAATATATTGCACCATGAACCATAACTGCGACCATTATATTGTACTTTTGTTAGCCTTAAGCCTAGCTCAGTCATTTTGCCATACCACATCACCTCCTGCTGTGTACTGAGCTGCATTGAACACAAGAAGATCTATTGAGAACACCAAATCCATATTTCTTGTTATTTTGGTGAATGTAATGCAAAAGTAATGTAAAAGTAGTGTAATGCCTTACAATTCAAAGACAGTAATATTGTAAATTAACTAATAACTTTGAAATAACAGTACAAGTAATAAATAATGCATCTTTTGAAGTAACTTGCAATACACTGGCTACAACCATATTCCTGACAAGAGGAAAATGGCGCTACTTCAGCATTGTCTTGGAGTGGAGGGACAACGCACCATTCGCACTCTTGGGACCGACGTTATCAACTTCTAAAGCGGCTGCAGTGAACTGGTGAGTCAGTTGGGAACTACGTCACAAACTTGAAAGACATGGCGCGCTTATGTGACTATGGATGCCTATAAGACCAAATCATCCGAGACCAGTTCATTGAAGGATCATTGTGTGGAAAAACGAGAGAAAGACTGTTACTAGAAGCGGACAATTTGCGGCCAGGCAGTCTAGTACAACTCAGACAGAGGCAGTACAAGCGCGCCTCAGACGTTTGCCGTAACTGTGGCTCAAAATCACACAACTTCACAGCAGTGTCCTGCTAGAGGGCAAAAGTGCAGAAATTGTTTGAAACATTTTGCCATTTCTACCCCTGTTACTCTCCAACAACCCACAAGATCTCCTCCAGCTCAGTACAACTACAGAGAGATTAGGAATGTGACTACCGGCCGGTTAACTTTCAAAACATTTATCATACATTTGGCTGATGTGAGCCTGCCTTTATTAATGGACACAGGGGCGGCAGCATCACTTTTTTTCTCCCGCCTGCCATTAGAACACCCGGCCACGTCTACGACAGCTCCATGATGGAGATACTGGGTGTGCTAAGGATTCCTGTCCACTCTAAGCACTTGCCATCATTCCTGTTTCACATCGCAAGGAGAGGGGCCTCGACTTGTTCACCAGCCTGGGATTCACTCTCAAGGACAATGCCAGTGCTGACATCCAGCACATCACCTCCACCTGGCAGCTAAAATGGCCGGCTCTGTTTGATGGCCTTGGCTGTCTCACAGCCTTGACACAGGCCGCTGACGATCCTGGATGTGTCACCAGTCATTACGCCATTCCCCTACGCAGGATTCCTTTTGCCTTGAGGGATGAGGTCACCCATGATATTGAGTTGCTCCTTGACATGGGGATCATTGAACCGATCAACACTGCCCCCTGGATTTCGATCTTGGTGATTGCCCAAAAAAATCGGGGGGAATAAGGATATGCGTAGACCTACGTGTAGTAAATAAGACTGTTATTCCGGACAGATACCCTCTGCCGACTGCGGAGGAACTCACTGCACACTTTCATGACTCAACAGTTTTCATAAAACTGGACCTACACCAGGGATATCTGCAAGTGCCACTTCACCCAGCTAGCAGAGACCTCATAGCTTTGTTACACACGCTTGGGTGTTCGGTTACCCAAGGATGGCATTCGGTTTATGCTCCGCCTCCAGGTTTTTTCAAACCTGGGGGCTGAAATCCCCGGCATAGCGGTGTTCCTCGATGACATTGTGGTGCATGCCCTGGACATGGAGACACAAAACAAGCGCCTTCAGAGGGTGGCTGAGGCCCTCCTTCGGAACAACCTCACCCTGAATGGTGAAAAGTGCTGTTTTGCCGCTCCAGCCATTGACTGTGTGGGGTTCCGGCTGTCCGCCATTGGAGCGGATCTGTCACAGGTGCATGAGGGGGTGGAGAGACCAGTAGCTTTCGCCTCCAGAGCATTAACACCGACTGAACAACGCTGGTGTGGTCGCTGACTGACTCCCATTCTTTCGATTGGCCCACACCAACTGCCTCTCCAGATGAGGACACAGAGCACGAACTAATCCAAATGCTCCACACGCCTCTGCAATCAGCCGTGTCATTGGAGGAATTAAAGCAGGTATCAGAGCGCGACCCCACAATGACAGTGCTGCGCACATACATACGCTCAGGGTGGCCATGGAAGGTTCCCGAGGAGCTTACGCCGTTCACGAGAGTGCGGGATGAATTGTCTTGCTGGGTTGACGTTTGGGTCTCCTGGGATTTTTTGCGCAGTGGTGCCCAGTAGTTTGCGGGCTCGCGTGCTATCAATGGCACATGAGGGACACCTGGGAATCGTTAAACTCAAACGGCGGTGCCGGGACCTCATCTGGTGGCCAGGCAAAAAAACAGTCCTCCAGCGCCAACCCCACTGCAGCAAGTCCCATTGCCATCCCGCCCATGGGAGCACCTCCAGGTCTATATCTGGGGGGAGCTTCATGGAGGGGGAATCCCCTATCACCTGCGCTTCCTGGTAGTGGTTCACGATCTCAACTCAAAATGTCCGGAGGCTATTCCGACCCGGGCAGTCACTACACAGGTCATCACAGGCATCATGGAGGCCCTGTTCGCACAATTGGGTATCACTACAGATAACGGGCGTCAGTTTATCTCTGCTGAGCTTTCCCAGTTTCTCAGCTATAGGGGTTTAAACCACAACCGTACAGCATACTACAATCCACAGGCTAATGGCGGTGTGGAGAGGCTTAACCAGAGTCCAAAGAATGGTATCCGTGCTCACCTGGCTCAGGGATGCACATTCCAAACCTCACTTAACCAAACTTGAATGCACTCCAGGGCGAGCCAACACACCACAACTGGAGCCTCCCCAGCACTTCTCATGCTGGGTCGAGAAATGGAGCTGCCACTGGATAGACTCAAGACATGAGACACAACGCAATGAAGGAGGATGGCATTCAGGACGGCGTCAGAGCCTCAGTGAACAGACACCAGCATCAGATGCAGCAGTACTTTGACAGGAAACACAGGGTCAAGGTCAAGGTTATCAGAGAAGGCGACTGGGCCAGGGCCCCGTTTCCCGATAACGATGGATCCACGCTCGTACGATCATTCTCACGATGGATCTTGCGATCCATCGTCAATTTCTTTGGAGCGTTTCCCGAAACTCCTCTTAACGTGAACGCGCATTCGCTGCACTCACGACGTCGTAGGATTGTAACTGTCTACTGACACGGTGCTGAAATGGGCTCCGTAGGAGGGGGAGACGCAGGAATGTCGCAGGAAAATTGTGTTAAAAAGGGTTAAAATATATCCCCATCAAGGACAACAGCAGAGTAGCCTACGAAAAAAATAGACTGCAATTATATGAATGCTAAAGACATTAAAACACAATTGATTAGGCTTAAACCGACATATATCAGTCCTAATCCTGAATGCACTGTGCGTTTCACGGCATTTTCCCCCCGTAAAATAATTCCTCTTCACACCTGTGAATAACCCGGGAGACGTCCATGATGAGGAATACAACGAAGCCCACCGTCTGGCCCGGTGCATCGTTGAGCGCACGATCGGGAGGTGGAAGTTGCGCTTTAGATGCCTTCACAAGTCAGGCGGAGGGCTCCAGTTTTCTCCGGCCAAGTCATGCGCCGTGATATGTGTGACGGCTATGTTGCACAACATTGCAGCTAAGGCTGGGGTGGCATTGCTTGAACCGGAGGACGTTGAGGACGATGACGATGAGGAAGATCGGTGTGAGGACGGCCTCCCTCATAACTACGCGGCTGGTTTTCATGCGCGTCGAATAGTGATTGAGACTTTTTTTTAACCCCCTCCACCCTCCCTCATGTCACTAAACATTCCCGTCAACGTGACCAATCCCCACCATATCCCAGCCTTTTGCCTGCTCCTTTGCTTGTTTTTTATATATTTTTTTATTTCTTTATTTTTTATTTTTTTTTATTTGTTTAATTTAATTTATTTTTTACATTATTTTATGCTACGTTTTATGAGTAGCCTATGTCAGTCTGCACAAATCCCCCCACTTTCTCTCACACATTTTGAGTGCCCTGCCTGCGCAAACATTTTCTGGACTGTCCCGTTTTATTTTGGCCATTTTAACATCTTTATTAATAAATTAATTAATAATCTTTATTAAATACCAAACTAAGAACATAAAGGCGCAATGCGTTTTAATAAAACGCATCCAATATACGGAATGTCCGATGGTGACGCCACTGAGGCTATAGCTGACGATGCTCTTAGCGTCCTACGAGTACCTACGAGCACCCCTGGAGTACTCGTTAGCTACGAGCGTTTGCAAGACGTTCGTTCCCTACGATGCTTTCGGGAAACGCGGTGAAAACTCTACGATGCCCTTTCGACGCACTTCACGATCCACTTAGGCTAACGACGCTTTCGGGAAACGGGGCCCAGAGCACGTAGACCCCACCGGGGCGACAAAATGGCTTCATACTGGGCCCATCCTTTGCAAGTTCACCGCCAGCAGGGCTCGGCCACGTTTAGGCTGATGGATCACGCTGGCATGCAAAGAGCCTGAGGAAAGTAAAAGACCCAAGGGGGGAAATGTTAGCCCCAGTGCCGGATCAGAGCGAGACAGGGGCGGTTCCCTACACCTCTCAGGCTCCACCGTTCCCTGCACATCAGCAGCCACAACCAGCCCCTGCCCTACAGCCTTCTGAGCTTCCTCGCGACCCTCACTCAGATCCAGCATTGGGCCACACCACAGTTCCAGCTTTGGGTGCCTCCCAAGCCACTCTTGAGGTGCCAGACCCAGCGGCCGAGGAGGGCCATCCCGTGCGTGCTAGAGGCCCCCCTTCCTACCTGAAGGAGTTTGTCACAGAGTGAAATATGTTGGCCTTATGCCTTGGCTTAGAGTATATTGTTCAGTGCCTTTCATAATATTTCGTTTATTGTGTTTCTTCGGGGGGGGGGGGACTGCATATGTGTGTCCACATATGCAGTCTAATAAGTAAGGGGACCTTTATTATGAAGTTAAGGACAGCACTGTTTATTGTCATGGTAACAGCTGTTGGGTTTGGCTGTGTGCGCATGAGTTGTCAGAGTGATTGGTAACCACAGAGTAAAGGAGTTTATTTTACCAACATAAAAGCTGGGTGCCAAACTGGAAGGAGATAGGCATCCATGTTGAGGCCCCTTCACTTGCATGGGAGTTAAAGCACTGGGTTACAACTTATTTTTCACCAGTTCTAGTTTGCAATGACGCTTGCCGTGAGGCACCAACGCTGAGCGGTAGCACTCCTAGGCACTCCTCTGCATAGTTTGCCATCAGCAGTTGGCCTCAGCTTTAGTCGGGTAGGATTTGTTTATGTTTGGACAGCTATTTTAGATTGTGATTTTTAGACTACATATTGTAGCGACCCTGGGACTCTTTTAGGGGAAACTTCACCCATTTCCGTTAAGCTTTGTATCGTTAGAAACCCACTCATATTTTGAATGGTCGTGCATCATTCCCTTATTTTCTGGAGAGACTGGAGAGATCCGTATCGATCTCAAACACTTCCTGTTTAAGATGACGCAATATGACGATTTTTGCGTAGAAGTAAATAGGAAGTGTAGGAGGGGAGGATTCTCGTAAGACTACCAGCACAAGCGGGAGTGGCCAGCGAAGCTGTGCATCGTGGTGCATGGTGGGAGTTGTTGACTTCAATCCACAAGCGCCAAAAAGTCCCTTTCTGGCCTTTTTTCGATCAAGACGGCACCAAATTCTAATTTTATTTTATTATTCGACTACATATAGGACCCATTTCAATTCATATTCATGCCTCCACCGGTGAAATGCTCCTTTAAGAGTCTATGTGTTTGCAATGTATTTCTTTGTCTGCTATGCCAGTTGTTCCATGTGCTTGTATTGGAATGTTCTACCTGTTAATCAGTGTGGGGAGTGAATCGGCAGGTCAGCTGGGGGAGGAGCATGCGGGTGGAAGGTGTTCTGAGGTGTGTTTGTGTGTATGTGTTTCGGTGAATTTGTTGTTGTTGTTGTGTATTTTGGTGTTGGTTACGGCCTTACAGTAACCAGATTTGTACTAATAAATATTTGTACAGTACTAATGACTGGACCTTCTTTTATCCCCGGCGAGGTCATTAGGCCTACAAGATTTTAGCTGACTGTAATTAAGTAAATGTTCCCCTTTCTTGATTATCTTGTTTATTCAATTTGCATATTTTTCTAATTCCTTTTTTATCCTCAACAGTTCCAGTTTAAGCACATTTTGATTGTTTGCAGTTTATTTAAAGATTTGGTTCATTTTGAATTTTGCTCTCTGTCCGCTCAGTTAAACAATTCTGCTTGCCTTATCAGCACCGTTAATTATATTCAACAAACAATTAATATCTCATATTATACTGTATTTCCCAAGGTGTAATTCCCCTGGTGGTGTTGCCAGTTTGCTCGCTTAATTCTCCCCCTATTGCCCTCGCTAAACACAGAATGGGTTGTTTGTATAGGTAGTCGGAAACTACCAATATGGACATTTTAGCCCCTATTTTGAGCTCAAACCTTTCTAGACCTGCACCCGTCGAGCCAAAATGCAAATCGAAGTAACTGGGCTTTATCCAATATAAAAAACCTTGTGTGTGTGAAATGCAAGATTGTTTGGAAGACTTTCTGTTTCCCTCCGTACCTCACGGTCCCATAGCCACGCCCCTTTATTTTCCCATTCATTTTCCCAATTAGTATAGTAATAGTTCTGGACAACCTTTACAAATGACCTAATTTTTTGTTACACAAATGGCTCCTAAAAGGGCAGAAGGGGAGTCAACTGGAGATGGGATAACAAAGGATAAAGGTATGAGATAGTATATCATTGAATGATATATTTTCTTGCAACATTAAAGGCTGTTTTGTTTTACAACAAAACATAGACACATTTTTAGCTGGCTAGTAATGCATGCAATGCAATAGAACATAATAAGGCTGATTCTGAAAGGTTTTTCTTTTTCATAAGGACAGGCTTGTATTTTTCCACTGCTTACTAGTCAAACTGAGTAAGATTGTAAGCATAAAACAACCTCCTTCATTGTAAGGCTAGCTCTTCTTGTTAGTTAATGTTACCTACCATTGTTTTCCTGCAAGTATTTGCTTGTTTTGATTTTGAAGAAATCAAAATGAACATAGCAACACTAATGTTAAGCTTGCTGGTAGTTCTACCAGGAGGACTCAAATCACGCGCGGCTGGCCGCCAATCACCAATCACCAGCTACCAATCACCTGCCTACACCTGCTCTATAAAGTGTAGTCTAACATATGTCTTTGCTGCTCAGGTCTTCGTTCAACGCATGCTGCTGCTTTACTGTGCTTCTGATTATCTCGCATATCTCGTCGCTTAGTTGCTACGTCGGTTAATACACACCAAGAGGTTATAACTTCGGATTCGTGCTGGTCGGCCTACTACTTCTGGTCCCGGCAAGCGAGCGAAGAAAGCCGTTCTTTTCGGTCCCCGGTATCCTCAACAACACCACCAACAAGTTCCCAACACGGACATCCGCCCGGTTCTACAAACCCTCGCCGAGTTGGTGCAAAGCATTGGCGCCAGGATGGACGCCGTCGAAACGCCATGCGGAACTCCCGGACGGGTCCAGGCCCCAACCCGCTGTCGTCGGTCGCCACGGCGCCTTTCTACTTCCAGCAACCATCAGGCTCGGCTTCCTCCGCCTTCACAGGCTACGCACCTTGCACGTGCCCTGCTACCATGGCTACTGCAGTCCCCGCGTTATCCCCCGCAGCGTATTTTCTCTCACAGCTCTACCAGTCCAGCTTCAGGATGCGGCTCCCTCGGTTGGGTTAGGGGGTTTCTTCCAAGGGCAATGGTTTGCTGAGGGATGGCCAGTCTAAGCTGGTACGTTCGCCCTCGGGTCAGAGTCGTCTGCGCTGTTCGAGCTTTACCCTATCGCAGCAGCTAGCGTTCTGTGGGGCAAAGCATGGCGGTGTTAACGTCTAACCATGTTTTGCGATAACAAAGCATTCCACAGCATACGGATTTTACATCCGGTTGAATTCGTTGAGTTCGTTGCACACGTCGGTGTGGTACAACTCAGAACTCTACGTTCGCAATCAAAGGTTCATAATTATCTTTATACCGTGCACTGTTTGTATAATTCCCTCAGTACAAACGACAGCAACGAGTTTCCTTTTTGTTTACTGGCAGGATTTATTTGGTTCATCCAGACCGTGAAAACTGTAATCAAAAAACATAATACACAAATACAATAATCACTAGTCAAAATAATAACAAGCCATACAGTAATATCCCAACATGTGTTAGCCCTTAACGGTGTTAGCCCTTAGCTGTATAAAAACAATTTAATACAAACAAGAACAGAAAACACACACAAAAAACGTCAGCAAAACATACCTTAGTAGCTGCATTGAGGAAAGTTGTGTAGCTTGGCATTACTCTGTAGGATTGTTTATCTTGATGCTAAGAGCTATTTTGCAGATGCATCAGCACTGAAAAACATGTACTAAATCAGCGGACTTTTTTGATGAGTGTTACGCTAAAGTATGTCCTGACGGAAACGGGCGATACAAAAACAAAGGTTCCGCCTTAGAGAACTTTGGTTCCTACCAAAATAAATAACTCAGAAATACCGCGCTGACTGACACAGAGGCAGTTACACTCCCACCAAAACATATCACATGTATATGATTTTCTTCAACTATTGAGAGACAACATACTGCGTAGAAAGGATAAACAAAAAAAACTAAACTTCAGTCCTTGGCTTCCCCAGAGAACGATCACCATGACTGCACCTGTAGTGAGACAGATAGAGAGAGAGAGGGGGGGAAAAGAAAGAGAGAGGTCGGAGTCTTCAGTCTGCTTCCATCAGCGTCACCGTCTTATGGATGGGCCTTTCCAGGTGGACAGGTTTGGAGATACGCTTTCCTTTCTCATCAAGGGTTGAGTCGCTGATGAGCAACTTGAGTCTTCGCACCTTCCCATCCTTTCCTGGGTACACTTCGATAACCTTTGCCATCCTCCACTGGTAACTCCTTCTGCCAAAGAAAGTCTGGGCCTGTGAACCAGTTAGAGGATACCAGTTGCTCTGCTGTGAGACCTCTTGAGGCGTAGTCTGCTGGATTATCTTCTGAAGCCACATACTTCCATTGTGTAGACTCTGTGCTTTGCTTGATGCGTTCCACACGATTTGCCACAAACACGTGAAATCTTCTGGCTTCATTATTGATGTAACCAAGGACCACTCTTGAATCAGTCCAGAAGACTTCTTGTAGGCATTCTATTTCCAGTTCTTTCTTGAGCATGTCACTGGTGCGGACAGCTACCACTGCTGCTGACAGCTCGAGTCTTGGTATGGTTGTGACCTTAGTAGGAGCGACTCTCGACTTTCCCATTACAAAGGAACAGTGGACTTCACTTGACGTACTCACTGCTCTGAGGTACGAGCACTCTCCATAGCCTGACTCACTGGCATCGGCGAAATGGTGGAGTTCGTAGTGTTGGACCTTGAAGCTTGATGGAACGTAGCATCTTGGAATCTTCACCTCGGCTAGATTTCGCAGGTCTTGAAGCCAGCTTTCCCACAGAGGTCGTAGGTCATCAGGTAAGGTGTCATCCCAACTGAGCTTGTCACGACACATCTGCTGCAGGATCTGCTTTCCCAACAAGATGAACGGTGCCACAAATCCAAGAGGGTCGTAGACTGAAGCGACTGTGGACAGGACTCCTCTTCGAGTAAGTGGATTCTCCTTGACGATTACTCTGAACTGGAACTCATCAGAATCCACGCACCACTGCACACCGAGTGCTCTTTCCATGTGCAGTTCACCCAGTGCCATGTCCTTGTCTTTGGCAGCTGCAGCACATTCTTCTTTTGGGATTGCGTCTAGGACCTTCTTGCTGTTAGAGATAAACTTATGCAGCCGGAGTTTGCCTGTGCTGCAAAGTTCTCTTGCTTCTTTCACCAGTTGGATCGCTTGGTCTTCGGATGCTACACTTGACAATCCATCATCCACGTAGAAGTTCCGTTGAATGAACTTTATGGTGTCGTCACTAAAGTTTCCTTGTCCTTCAGCAGCGACATGCTTCAGCCCATAGTTGGCACAGCCAGGTGACGATGCTGCACCAAACAAGTTCATCCGGTAGATGGAAGGTTGGCTTTCGAGATCTCCATTGTCCCACCAAAGGAACCGCAGGTAATCTTGGTCTTCTGCCTTAACATGGAACTGGTGAAACATGCGTTCGATGTCACACATGATTGCCACAGGACCTCTTCGGAAGCGATACAGAACTCCCACCAAGGTGTTTGTCAACTCAGGACCCGTCAGGAGGTGGTCGTTCAAGGACGTTCCTTGGTACTTGGCGGAGCAATCGAAGACAACACGTATCTTCCCAGGCTTTTGTGGATGATACACCCCATGATGCGGAATGTACCAAGCAGGAGCTTTGTGGATGTCTTCCTCCGGGACCCTTTCTGCATCTCCGCGTCTTATGGTCTCATCCATGAAGGTCTTGTAGTCTTTGTAGTACTGGTCGTTTCTTCTCAGCCTTCTTTCTAGGCACCTGAGACGATGGATAGCACAGATCTTATTATCAGGTAAGTTAGGTCTTTCTTTCTTGAATGGCAGCGGCATTTCGTAATGACCGTCGCTCTTTAACTTGATGCTCTTTTCCATTTTTGACAGGAACCTTAGATCTTCTTGAGAGATGGGGCTGGTTTCCGACTCTCTTTCAACGAAGTCAGACTCCAGCATCTTGATGACATCTGCAGGTAAGAGAACTTCTTTGATCTGTGTCCTACAGACATAGTGCACTTCCTTTGTGAGGTCTGAAGAGGACGGTAGACCTGGCATCACTTGCTTCACCATGACTTGGTGACTTATTCCAATTGCATCTCCATAGTTGAGACACGGGTTGCCATATCCCACTACACTCCAGCCCAAGTCTGTCTTTTGTGCAAACGGCTGGTGTTCCTCACCAGGCACCACTTGTCTTGGAACGAGGGCTTGGGCACAGTTGTAGCCAATTAACAGGCCGACATCACAGCTTTGCTGAGGAGCGATCTCATCTGCAATGTGTTCAAGATGAGGCCATGCTTTCGCCGTATCTGGTGTGGGAATATGGTCTCTGTTTGCAGGGATAAACTCTCTTGAGTAAGTCACTGGAAGAGTGATTATCTTGTCTGAATAAAAACCTCTAACTTGTAGACCAGCTAGCTTCCGACAGGACACGATTGTGTTTCTTGAAGCCAACGTGGAGAGGTTTAGCTGAACTGGTTCACTCCTAGCATTGAGAGCCTTCGCTGTCTCGTCGAGGATAAAGGTTGTGTCACTTTGTGTATCAAGGAGTGCGTACACCAGAACTTCACGACTTGGTACACTTGTAGATGACACCCACACTGGAATTATTGTGGAGGTATGCGTGTCTCCAACATTCTGGATGACTCTAAGTGCCGTCGCCTCACGTGATGGTCTCTCTGACTGGTCTTGTGACTGTTCATTCTTCCTTTCTTTGTACTCTTCTTTGTCTTTGTCACTGTACCTTGCTCTGTCAGATCTTGTAGACATCCTTTCTTCCTTGGTGCGATCGTCATGAAGACAAGTTGGGTGTCTTCTCTCACAGGTGTCGCAGCTGTCTCTTTCTCTACAATCTCTAGATCGGTGGCCAAATTTGAGACAGCCAAAACACAATTTATTTTCTTGAACAAACTTGATTCGCTCCAAGATTGTCCCTTGCATAAACTTGTAACACCTTTGTAGACTGTGTCCTGCCTTCTCACAGAAGACACAGCTTGTGACGACGGCTTTCTCATCTGAGGTGGTTGCTAACACCTTTGCTCCAGGACCTCCGCTCTTTACACACTTGTCTGGAATCCTTTCACTTGGCTTAAAGGTCCCATGACATGAAAATCTCAATTTATGAGGTTTTCTAACATAAATATGAGTTCCCCTAGCCTGCCTATGGTCCCCCAGTGGCTAAAACTTGCGTTTGGTGTAAAACGAGCACTAGCTGTTCTGCTCGCCTTTGAAAAAACGGAGGCTCAAGCGCGCTGATTTGAAAATCTGTGCTCATGACGTCATGAGGAATCTCAGCTCCTCCCCTTACTCTGCCTGGCCCGCCCAGAGACGTTGGCCCGCCAATGAGACTCGACCGTGCGAGCGCCACATGTGTGTGTGTGTATGTGTGTGTGAATACACACACTGTAACGCAAGTGTTTCTTGTCGGTTCTTTGACGTGTCTTGAATTTCCACAACGAGACTGTCGTGGGGGTTATCTAAGCCATGGTTGAGAAGGAATTGGGGGAAAGGAACTTTGGTTTGACTCGCTGAAGTACATGAACTGCGACATGCCGCCGGTTGCCGCGAGGCACCATCGCCCGGCAGCGGGCAGCCGGCCGCAGGCAGCGCGCGGTTCAGTCGACTTCAGGTTGATGTGGAAGAACCAGAGACGTCGCAGAACCCGACAAAGTCGTTTGTGATTCATAATATCGTCTGGAGGCGCACACAATATGTTATATGATATAGATATCTATGTATCATATGATATTATTTAGATATAGAGCTCCAGGACTGTAACGCAAGTGTTGTACACTTCCTTGTTATTTGGATAACCGTTCTGCTGTTGGTGTGATGGCGCATAACACGTCTGGTATTTCTACAACGAGACTCGTATTGGGGGTTATCTCAGCCAAGGTTGAGAATGAATTGGGGGGAAGGAACTTTGGCTTTGACTCCCTCAAGAACATGAACCACGACATGGAGGAGAAAGGGATTGTTGGCGGCGAATGTCTCCCGCTTGAGCCCCGCTGAGGGACCACCGGCGGAGGTGCATAAGCGCTGCCCGGCAAAGATCCCTTTCTCCTCCTTGTCGTGGTTCATGTTCTTGAGGGAGTCAAAGCCAAAGTTCCTTCCCCCAATTCATTCTCAACCTTGGCTGAGATAACCCCCAATACGAGTCTCGTTGTAGAAATACCAGATACGAGAGTCCGACGTCACACCAACAGCAGAACGGTTATCCAAATAACAAGGAAGTGTACAACACTTGCGTTACAGTCCTGGAGCTCTATATCTAAATAATGTCATATGCATAGATATCTATATCATATAACATATTGTGTGCGCCTCCAGACGATATTATGAATCACAAACGACTTTGTCGGGTTCTGCGACGTCTCTGGTTCTTCCACTTTCACATCAACCTGAAGTCGACTGAACCGCGCGCTGCCTGCTGCCGGCTGCCCGCTGCCGGGCGATGGTGCCTCGCGGCAACCGGCGGCATGTCGCAGTTCATGTACTTCAGCGAGTCAAATCAAAGTTCCTTTCCCCCAATTCCTTCTCAACCATGGCTCAGATAACCCCCACGATAGTCTCGTTGTGGAAATACAAGACACGTCAAAGAACCGACAAGAAACACTTGCGTTACAGTGTGTGTATTCACATTGATGTGGACGTTGAAGAACCAGGAACGTCGGAGAACCCAACGCGGTCGTTTGAGATTCATAATATCGGCTCACACAGCTTTTGGCCGTGATAATATATATTATATGATATAGATATCTGTGTAGGCTATATGATCATATTTAGATATAGAGCTCCAGGACTCCCGTGTGTTCTAGAATATTTACAGAACACGGCTAAAGGCTGTGTGCGGCTCGCCATTGCGATACATCCACTGTAAACAGAGCGCATGGTGGCTGCAAGCTGCTCAGGGCCACACCCCCACCCTCCTCCTTGACACGCCCACCGAAACAGCGCATTTGGGGGAAGCTCAATGTGCGACTGGCTCGGAGTGGCTGTAACTCTGCACCACGGCTGAATTTAGGGAACGTCTTTGAATACTGTGTTAGTTGCCCACTAATACCTATATTAAAGAATACATAAAATAGCATGTCATGGGACCTTTAAGAGCATGAAGAGATGTTATTGGGCTGCAAGCGATTTTAGCTTCACGTGTGAGAAACTTGACAAACTGGCTGAAGCTCGGGAACATGTGAGTGTCTTCTTCTGCTTCTATGACTTTCCTATTCCACCTTGAAGTCACCCAGTCTGGGAGTTTAGAGAGAATTTTCTGGTTCTCGTTGCAATCATTAAGTATTTCAAGACCTCTGATCTGAGACATGGCTGCCTCACAGCAGCGCAGGAAGTCGGCGAGTTCTTGAAGTTCCATACTGCCTTTGGAGCTTATCTTGGGCCACGCGTCGAGCTTCTCTCTGAAGGCCTTGGCGATGAGGAATGGATTGCCGTATCGCTCTTCTAGGATGTCCCATGCTGCATAATATGCTGGCTCTGTGCCAAGTAAAAAGTAGCTCTCTATGGCCCTTTTAGCAGATCCACCCACATACTTGCGTAGATAATATATCTTCTCTTCAGCTGGTATGTTCTTCCTGTCAACGAGCGTCTGAAAGGACACTTTCCAGTCGTTGAATCGGAGTGGGTCACCACTGAACACTGTAGGTTCAGGTAGAGGAATGCGACTCGCACTGATGGCTTCTGCGAGCACTTTGACGAGAGCTGTTGTGCCATCTTCATATTTGTTTTCTTGCCTTGCTTGTGCTACAGCTGGTGGTGTAGAATGGTGCCGCAGTGGGCTAGTTTGAGGCTTGACTTCTTCTTTCTTCACAGAGACACGATGGAGAAGAACATTTATAGTTTGAGGCTTGACTTCCTCTTCTTTCTTCACAGAGCCACAATGGAGAAGATAATTTATTTCTTCATCTGAGCCGTCGCCCTTAGTTGCCGGACATGAATGTATACTCTGGTCATATACTTGCTGTCGTGCCTCAGCAGCCTTTAGCTTCTTAATAGTCTCCAATCGATCTAGTTCTCTGCGCTTGGCTTCTAGCACTCTTTGTCTCTCTGCATTTTCAGCCTCTTGTTTGGCTTTTAGCTGAGCGGCTTCAACTTCCAGTCTCTGAAGCTCTTTAATATAATGCTCTTGCTCCAGCTGTACTTCTAAGGTGGCTTTGTTGGCAGCAACCTCAGCAGCTGCACTCTTCCTGCTTGCAGAGGAGCACTTAGTGTGGCGAGAGCTAGTGCCTGTCCTTCCTGAGGCTACAGACATTACCTCTTCAATGACTCGATGTATCGCCCGTTTCCTGACGGAAACGGGCGATACAAAAACAAAGGTTCCGCCTTAGAGAACTTTGGTTCCTACCAAAATAAATAACTCAGAAATACCGCGCTGACTGACACAGAGGCAGTTACAGTTTGGTTAACTCCTTGTGTCTGAGGTTTTTCCCTTCATTTTAACATGAATGAAGTTGATGGGTTTTAGGCACTGTGGTAACTGATTATTACTAAAAGGTTTTTATTGACTAAGGGCCTTTTAGATTGGTTCAGCTGCTGCTCACTAACTCTCACGTTCCTCTGCTCGCAATGCGATTCACATATCCTTATTTATTCAAAAGATCCAAAGACAAAGAACAGGTACATTATGGTATCATTTTATATGATTATTTATAGTCTTATTGTTAATAGCTTCAGTCGCGTTGGTATTTAATTTTTCATTTGCTCGTTTAGCTACGTATGACAGTTAACAATGTTGGTGTAGGCCTATTACAATTATTTACGCGTGTAGGCCACTCCAACTCGCTCGATATTTCAAAAAGATTAGTGTGCTCTCTCAGAGCTGGGAGATTTCATCCTTATTTTAACATATTACTCGAGACGGTGTTTCCTCACAGTTCTACGGGTTCATGCGTTCTCGGGTTCATGCGTCCACGTCTCCTACTCAGACTTTTCCCCTACACGGGGTATTTAATTTTTCATTTGCTTGTTTAGCCATGTATGTCAGTTAACAATTTTGGTGTATTACAATTATTTATGTGTGTTGGCCACTCCAACTCACTCGATATTTTGAATAGATTAGTGTGCTCTCTCTGGGAGTTTTCATCCTTATTTTAACATATTACTCGAGTCAGTGTTTCTCACAGCGTTCTACGGCTTCATGTGTTCTACGGCTTCATGTGTTCTACGGGTTCATGCGTTCTACGGGTTCATGCGTTTTACGGGTTTATGCGTTCTCGGGTTTATGCGTTGGGTTTATGCGTACACGTCTCCTACTCAGACTTTTTCCCCTACACAGGGCCTGACTTTCGCTGATGTCACCTTCTCTGCAAGGCATTTTTCATCTAAAAGCGATAGCCTAGGAGCAGCTGTTACTATTATCATTTCAAGAATCAACAACTCTCTGTCCTTACGCTTCCATGTTCCTTTATCTCAACCTTCGGCAACGCACGTCCCCGAATCACCTGTTTATTTGCGGCCTGCCAATGACTAAAGGGTGGTTCAGAGTCAATCTCGCGACGGTGGTAGAAGGGTGCGGCCCACTATCTCCCCCCTACATTGGCCACTCCTTCCGGATTGGAGCGGCAACCACAGCCGCTGAACAAGGGTTGCCGGTCGCATCTATCAAACGGCTGGGAAGGCGGTCTTCCACAGTTTACGAATCCTACATCCGGTCGAATTCATGGTTCTTCCTTCAAGCGCACACGATGCTCTAACGTCGGTTAAGGCAGGTTTATCAAGTTTGCTACTACAGCTGTTTTTGGCGGCCTGTTTCCATTCTAGTTTTAGTCTTTGTGTCACTTTTGTTTTTATTAGTTTAGACACGTTCATACTCTTTCTAGTGATATGTGATAAGTATTTTAAGGAGCTGCATTTCCCTCACATAGCCACAAGGGGAGCAAGACCTTATTGAAGGCTGCTCCACCACAGAAGGAGCCGAAGCCTTTACGTCACCCCGGCCACGCCCACCAGGCCACGCCCACTTGACGTCCTCTCTAGCGGGTGGTTTCGAACTCGAGAGGCCAGAGATCAATAGGTAGACGGCAGAGAGCCACCCCGGGCCTAAGCCCGGGGGCTCGAAGTAGATCACGGTATTTTCCTCTCACACGCGTTAGATACAATTCCCTCCGTTAAGCTTCAGTTACCATACCGAAACATGCCGACTTTATAATAAATGAAGTCAGTTAAAAGCATCCCGGGATTGGACAACTTTCTTCAAGAATATGCAACATATTGAAATTCCGTTTAGGTATTATCAAAGATACAAGTGCGTAGATTTGTTAAATAAGGTAAACAGTCGAAAATTGATGTTGTTATGTCTTAAACAGTTGAAGTTCCGTTTGGACAAAACGTTATTACAGTTTATCACCTAGTTTAGGTCAACGGAAATGAAGACATTTTAGCAGTCTTATTTTGTAAAACACTTCCAGTCTCATTTGTATTCGCCAACAACATCGCACTACGCATTTAATTATAGTTATTGTCATATGACCAGCATTGTTTTCCTCACGCGATAAAGGTTTGTCGATGACGACATTTAGTCATAATTTTCGGTGTCAAAAGCAACACTATTTGCAACTACTGGTGGTGGTGGTTATCAGGTAGGCTACTAAACTCATAAAGCAAAATTCGGCTATATAACTCAAGGTTAACCTGCAGCAACCCCGGCAAGTTCGACCACGTCGGTGGATCATCTAGAAAACACTCTTTGAGTTTGGTGTCACGTTGGTGGCATATCATGGAAAAAATAAAACTCGGTTCGCTGCGGCGACCCCGGTGAGTGCGTTGACCAAAGCGCAGCGGTAACAACTCGGGCACTCGTGACTATGACCACGTCGGCGGCACGTTATCTATTACTCATGGTTGACTGCAGTAACCCCGGTGAGTGCGTTGACCACGTCAACGCACAACTGGGGCACAACTCAGGCACTAGTCGTGAGTTCGTTGCACACGTCTGTGCGGTGCAACACAGAACTCGACGTCCTACATCCGGTCGAATTCAAGGTTCTTCAAGCGCACACGATGCTCTCTAACGTCGGTTAAGACAGGTTTTACACGTTTGCAACCATAGCTGTTTTTGGTGGCCTGTTTCCTTTCTAGTGTTGGTCTAGTCTTGTGTCAAGCTGTCATTTTAGTTTTTATTAGTTTTAGTTACATTCATACTCTTTCCAGTGTTATCGTATTTCCATTTAGATATTATCGAAGTTACAAGTGCGTAGTTTTGTTAAATAAGGTAAATGGTTAAATTGATGCTATGTCTGGAACAGTTGAAGTTCCAGTCGAACAAAATAACGTTATAAGTCTTTATCGCCTAGTTTAGGTCAACGAAAATGAAGAGACATTTTAGCAGTCTTATTTTCGTAAAACACTTTTTAGTCTTGGTTTATTCGCCAACTATATTGTACTATATGCATTTAATCACTGCTATTGTCACATGCCCAGCATCCACGTTGCGTCCAGTCTCGTTTTTCTCACGCGATAAAGGTTTGTTGATGACGACTTAGTCATAATTTTCATTGCCAAAAGCAACACTATTTGCAACTACCGGCGGTGGTGGTTATCGGGTACTAAATTCATAAAGCAAAATTCGGTTTCATAACTCAGGTTAACCTGCAGCAACCCCGGCGAGTGTGACCACGTCGGTGGATCATCTAGAAAACACTCTTGAGTTCGCTGTCACGTCAGTGGCGTAAATAGGAAAATAAAACTCAAGGTTGCAGCGGCAACCCCGGTGAGTGCGTTGACCACGTCGGTGGTAACAACTCGGGCACTCGTGAGTATGACCACGTCGGTGGCACGTTATCTAATACTCATGGTTTGACTGCAGTAACCCCGGTGAGTGCGTTGCTCACGTCGGTGGGAACAACTCAAGCACTCGTGAGTTCGTTGCGCACGTCGGTGCGGTACAACTCAGAACTCTAGTTCGTTGCAGCAACCCCGGTGAGTGCGTTGCCCACGTCGGCCCGCGTCATCTCTTCCTGGACGTGGGACAATTCCTCCTCGTCGTGGAAGCTGAGGAGATCCGATGCGTCCGGTTCAAGAGCCCTGCAGTGGTCGAGAGCTTCCTCCCATGTCTTCTCCTCCTCCAATGCAAGGTAATGCTCACAAAGATACCAAAATGTATTACGACCACAAGGTACATCGAACAGGCTGTCCTGATGGATGAAACCGCACATGTGGTAACCCTCGTTCCAACCATTCAAGATCGTGTGAGGCAGGGAGTTTTGCTGGCCGTTTTCCCACCTCCACACACCATATCCCCACCGATGACGGAGTCCGACCCAGCATCTCACATCCGAACCGCCACAAATCTCTGAGAAATATGGTAGATCAAGAGCATTCCTTGCGTTGGCTAGCGTGCTGTTACCACCATAGTGAGACTTGCAGTAGTCATTGGCGGCCTCCCGGTTCTTATTGATCGAGTGACGATGGACCCATCTGAGGCGGTCTATGGAGGCGTCAACAGGCGGTGGTGGGCTGGTGGAGAGAGAGAGTAGGAAGAGGAACAGGTACTGGCTGCATGTGTTCTCCATGACTCCTCAACACATCTGACCTCCTCTGGTAAAGGCTGTCAGATAAGGAGAGAGAGAGAGAGAGAGAGAGAGAGAGAGAGAGAGAGAGAGAGGGAGAGGGAGAGAGGGCGAGAGGGGGGGGGGAGAGTGGGGGGAGTGGATCATGTGACCAGGTGAGCGAGGATAAAAACAAGCTGTAAACTAATAAAGAATGGGAAAATACAATAGAATAAGAGACCAACTGAAAACAAATACTTCAAAACTATATCCTGACTATCAAAAAAGGAGACACACGCATATATATTCTATTTTATCACCTCTGATTCCAATGAGTCCTTCCAAAAATAAATAAATACACAAATATCTCTGCATTCTGATGGATTCAAAAAGAGATAGATAGATATTAGAATGCCCCTAACAGTGGAATGGTGGAAACAAATCTGAGGATAGATAAATATAGATTGATGTTTTATCAAAACTGTTGAAATTGATCCTACCAAATGTATATATATTTATACATATTTACATACATATTTGTATAAACATATATACGCATTTGTATAAAAGATAGATATAGAAGAAAAGGCCCAAGTGTCAATACTGGTTCCAATTATTCAGTAAACACATTCACAAATATCTGCCGGGCCTTCAGACAGATTTAAATGTCACGATTTGGGTACAAGGGCATGACACCAATTATACACCAAGGAAACCAAACAACAATCATATAGCATCGCTTGAAACCCTCAATTAGGATCCAACCAAATCATGTAATGCTTGCTGATAAAAAAAAAATCCAGATTCCACACACACAAACACTGACTGGAAACCCTGTCTACAAAGCCACACATTCAACGCAACCGTCTGTACAGTCGATAACCGTGGGATTGTGCGTGGAGGACGGCTGGTTTCACCTGGCCGAGGCTGATTGGGGTCTGGGGCTGGGTGAGGCGACACATCTTCTGCACATTCATTAATCAATGTGCACAGGTTAAAACAGCCAATCTCTACACATACTCGATGAGTTCTCCAAGATGGCGGCAACACCAGGCCATGTATTAAAAATGTAAAAAAAAAAGAAAAAATAAAACTTCAACCTCCCTGCTCTCCTTTCAATATCTTCGTAATGTACATGGCAGTATGCAAACCTTTACAATAAACCAGTCTTACAACATCACCACACTGCGTTCTTTGTCTGGAGGAGCCCAATAAAAGTCACCTGGGTGGAGTGTAATTGTAACAGTTACATTTTTAGGGAGAGAGAGAGAGAGAGAGAGAGAGAGAGAGAGAGAGAGAGAGAGAGAGAGAGAGAGAGAGAGAGAGAGAGAGAGAGACAGAGAGAGAGAGAGAGAGAGAGAGAGAGAGAGAGAGAGAGAGAGAGAGAGAGAGAGAGAGAGAGAGAGAGAGAGAGAGAGAGGAGAGAGAGAGAGAGAGAGAGAGAGAGAAGAGAGAGAGAGAGAGAGAGGGAGAAAGAGAGAGAGAAACACCTGCCGGGAGGAGCGGAGGCCATCTTAAAAGGCCACGAGGACAGACAGAACGCGCAGGAGAGCAAGGAAGCCCACGGGGCGACAACGAACTAGAGGCCCACGGAGACCCTAAGTCCTATGCATGTGGACCCTGTATACCCCGGTTTATTATAATAAATGCAGAGTACGGCTTGAAACCCTGACTACACGTGTCGTTCGTACCTGGAACCCGCACCATCAAGCACCGGGTTACCACAATACATATATATTATGTCTTTGACGTTAGCATAGAGTAAATCCATAGTTGTATCGGAAACACTTAACTAACTGTGAAGTAGTTGTAATAGTGTTTAAAATAGTTGAGTTAATTAACAATTTCACCTTTTTGTTATACAGTCTGTAACTGCATAAACCCTAGCAACGCGATAAAAAACAACACAAGAAAGAAGTTATTCGTAAATATTATAAAACACCAGGATTAGTAACCCAATGTTAAGAAGTAAAGTGCGGGATGGCATGTTGCGTTGAAATGTGGATTAGTAGTTAGGGTTCCAGTCAGTATTTGTTTATTTTGAGCGATATATATACCAGAGCGAACACAAGCAGCCTAAAGGTCTTTTTTTTTTCACTATTTAAATCAGTCAAGGTCATTTGAGTGTTCTTTGGTTTCCTTGGTGTTTGATTGGTGTCATGCCCTTGTATCCAAATCATGATATTTAAATCTCTCAGAAGGCACAGCAGATATTTGTCTAAGTGTTTATTGTTGATAGGAATAATTGGAAACAGTATTGAAAGTTTTGGCCTTTCTTCTATATACATCTATACATGTATATATTTACATTTTATGCATGTACATATGCATATCTATATATTTTTATACATATATATGTCAGCTATGCGATAAACTCTACAAGTTTATAATGTTCCGGCTTTGAAGACATTGTCAGAAATCTATTTTTGTTATTGAGGTCATACTTGAACGTGGTGTTGCATTGGAGTTAATTATATTGAGCTGTTTCAAGTTGTTGTTACTCTCCATTTACATACGAGGGAGCAAGATATCAGAAACACCTCTGAATATAATGACGCCCCGTTCAACGCCGTCACCTGCTATGATCGCAGTAGGCCTAGTAAAACGTCTTATTTAATTAACACCTGACCTGAGGCTCTCTGCAAGCTTGGCAAGGTTACGGCGGCTGCGGTCGCAACCCAGAGGACCTGCATTTAGGGCTTTTTGTTTTGCACGTTTTTTTGCACGTTGACCTGGACGTTCAATTTTGGATTTCTTTATGAATCCATCAAAAATAGCTAAATCAGAATCAACAGACTGCAGCGTACACAAATAATAACGTTTATCCATAGAGGAGACTCAGGAAAGCTTGCGTTAACAATTCCATTTACACGTAATGAAGAAAAGTTTAGTCAGTGTGAATCCTGAGCGCAAAAGCACTGTCACAATCAATCAATGTACATTATAGAGCATGTATCAACGATACAGTCTTATGTTGAGAATGTACAGTACCCCTAACTAACATTATTATTCAGTCCCTCCAGAAAATCAGCCAGCCCCTTACTGTCACCCTCTTCACCTATGACTGCTCCCCCATTCACAACTCCAACTCCATCATCAAATTCGCAGACGACACAACAGTGCTCGGCCTGATCAGGAATAATGATGAATCAGCCTACAGGGAGGAAGTCCTGCACTTGGCATCTTGGTGCGCTAGTAACAATCTTGTGCTCAACACCATCAAAACCAAAGAACTCATTGTTGACTTCCGGAAATCAAAGGCAAGCATACACTCACCCATTCACATCAACGGGGCTGAAGTGGAACGGGTCACCAACTTCAAGTTTCTGGGTGTCCATATTTCACAAGACCTCTCCTGGTCACTCAACACCTCCACTCTGATCAAGAAAGCTCAACAACGCCTCTTTTTCCTCAGAAAACTGAAAAAAGCTGGACTCTCCCCTCAGATCCTCCGGAACTTCTACCGCTGCACCGTTGAGAGCATCCTCACCAACTGCTTCACGGTGTGGTATGGTAACTGCACTATGGCTGATAGGAAAGCCCTACAGCGAGTCGTTAAAACTGCTCAGAAAATAATTGGCACATCACTCCCTGCCCTCACTGATCTTCATCATTCACGGTGTCTGCAACGTGCAAACAAAATCATCAAGGACCACACACACCCCCAGTCATGCCCTGTTCTCTCTCCTCCCGTCCGGGAGACGTTACAGGAGCCTCAGGAGTCGCACCAGCAGGCTCAGAAACAGCTTTTTCCACAACACTACAACACTGCTCAACACAAAGACCCTACACTAGCCCCCCCCCCCCCCTTCTTGAAAATGGACTATGGTCAGTCTGACTACCTCAAACCACCTATGCACTTTACCTATGCACTTTACAATTAATGAGGATTAACTGTATTAACCATTATGTATTACTGCACTTATATTCAGCTGCTATCTGCTATCTGTGTTCTATGGATTATTATTATTATTATTCTTATAGCGCTGCTTTAACAAAAACGTTTATTGATTGCACTACTGGTTAGAGGCTAAACTGCATTTCGTTGTACTGGTTGTCCTTACTTGTGCAATGACAATAAAGTTGAATCTAAATCTAAATCTAAATCTAAATCTAAAATGCGGCGTTTTTTGTGATTGTTGCGGCAAAAAATCTTTGATTATGCGGCACGTTTTCTAAAAGAATGCGATGAAATATGCGGCCCTCATGGTCTGACATGAGACAAAAGTGGGCTCACACACTCGGCTTAGCTCAGGAGGTAGGGCAGTTGTCTTGTAACCGAAAGTTTGCTAGTTCGATCCACAGTTCCTCCTACCTGAGTGTTGATGTGTCCCTGAGCAAGACACTTAACCCTAATTGCTCCTGACGAGCTGGCTGTCTCCTTGCATGGTTGACTCTGCCGTCGGTGTGTCATTATGTGTATTAACCGATGTAAGTCGCTTTGGATAAAAGCGTCTG